>NC_089770.1:26457071-26462071 GCF_040412425.1 Macrobrachium rosenbergii | reverse complement strand
TTGCAAGGTGGGCACCTTTGGTAAAATTTAGTAAAAATGAACACTTAGGTTTTTTGCTTCATACTGCTACATAACTGAAAAGTAAGCTAATACTCTATCAAGTAAACCACACCGGAAACTTCATCTTATAAAATCGCTGACGGTCATAATTTAACCCAAAACACCATTTAACATTTAGTTACTGAATCTGAACAGGGCACTGGTTCGTTTAATCTGATGTAAAAGGTATTCAACCCCATCGCAAATATAGACGAATGTAAAACTAAATCATCATCATTCAAGTTTACTATTATACAAACTGCAAAATCCCTATTAACTTACCGAGTACATACTGGTGAAAGTAAAAAAAAACTTATCCTATATTTTCAATATTATATAAAACTGCAAAATAACCATCAACTTGCCAAGATTGCGGATATTTAAAAACTGTAAAACAAGAAAGCCTGAAAGAATTACATAAAATTGCAAATACGTTTTAAATTGACAGGGAATCTAACTGCATAAAGAAAAGAAACAAAAATGAATTTGACCAATGCAAAAATGTTTGGGCTAAAAGTAAATGAATTAATTCCATAAACAATCGTCGTTAAATGAAGTTAAAATGTGAATCACACCCACGTATTTCGTCATCCAGCAAAAATCTGCTAATTAACACACGATAATGCCTTTCCATTATAATAAAAACTGCATGAAACACAGAAAAATAAAAGCGGTTAGCAAATTTAGCACATCTACCCACCCCCAAATAAACAAAGACCAACAAAAAGTAAAATGAACAATTGAAATACCTCAGTCAACGATTAAAAAAAAATGGTTGGCTCTTCATGATCTCAATTCACATTCAATTTTAATCAACATTTCAATTCTTACCTAATTTTAATCAACTTTTTCCTAGGCCTATACCCTACCACTAAATAAAAATTCACTGAAATCCATTTACAACTTTTTGATCTGTGCTGAAAACAGACTTATGGACAGACAGAGTCGAATGCATGTGAATATACTTTGTACAATATTACAGGCTATAAAAACACAAGTAAATATATGATGCATTTATATACTTTCTGAAACTCTGGCAATAAATAATCTGACCAAGGAGCTGCACCCTTTCATTTTGAAAAGAAATGCATATTGCGTTGACTTGAGGTCATGGAGAAATTGCACACTGTTAAATCCATGCCATGCAACATTTAGCGGATAATTACGAAACTCTCTCTCTCTCTCTCTCTCTCTCTCTCTCTCTCTTAGTTAAAGCAGGAATCAAATTAGAAAATTACAGCAGAATTTCCTCTAAGAGTTTAATTACAATTTAGGGTCCCTGTAAATGGCTGGAGCGCGAATAATTAACACGGTTATGTGCGTGTGTGTATGCATGTGTAAATGTGTGTATGTAAGCATAAAAAACAGTTGTATTTCAACTAATACCAGGCTAAGGATTAGGACAATGTGTCGACTGGGGATGTTAGAGATAAAAAGAATATTAACTCCAGTAAATTCTTTTCTGAGCAATTTCCTTAATTGAAATCCTAAATTTTCTTCTTATGCCTAGAAACATAGGGGAGACCGGGGCTAGTTGGCTACAGGGGTAAGTTGACACACTCTAAATAACTTTCATGTTTACCAATAGATGACTCGAATACATACACTGTGTAATTGGCCCGTGGTTCCTCAGTTACCAACAAAATTCCATAGAGATTAGACGTAAGAGCTCGACTTTATGAGACAAAGTCTGATTTTGACGGTAGTAAGTAAATTTTGTTATCTTTGTGCTTTTTGCTATAATATCTATACATTCATGAAAGAATATATTTTCAGTTCTTGCATAGTTTTCCCTTTTGTTTAAAGATTCTATACCATTAAAATTAATAACTCATGGTTTGTTGGTATGGACTGGTAAGTGTTTTTGTACCAAATGGTAGGGGGTTGGCTAAAAAAAATGGGGCAAGTTGTTACACGTGCCGACTTGCTCCACGTTATTTGATAAAAATAACAAGTCTATTTATTGATATAATTTACGTTTTGTTCCCAGGATAATGAGATGAGTGCTTCACAAGTTCCACCCTCTGGATGTTAGTGTTTATAGACCTCTGGGGAAATGTGTTAACAGCGCATGTGATTCGTGATTGACTAGTAATCCAGGATCAACTATGACCATCTATGACATTCCTGGTATAGTTTCCAAAGCTTTACCTCTTGCTGTCACTCATTCTAATGTTTTCAGTGGGTTTAGGAATGCTGAATTTCACCTTTGAATGCAGACTTTTTCAAGATTCTGATTTTATGGGTGTGTACGTAACAGATCGATCACAGGGAGATGTCCGAAAAGAGACACAAGGGCTTCAGACCAGTCATCAGCGTGATACAGAGCCTTGTAATATGACAGACAACAATGGAATTAAAAAAGTTCTTGATGGAGAAGTCCACGGTAAATTGATCACCTTGGAGAGCGGAATGAACCCACACTGTCTTCTTCTGGAGTAACTGGGAAGACAGTAACTTCACCCAGAACTGAGGCCACTTCCTAAGGTTGTGCCAGAAAGGGAAAATTGCTGAATAGGAGGAAACGTCGTTCTGCTATTCTAACTGACACATCAGTAAAAAAGAAAAAGTGCTTGAAAAGAAATTGAATAAAAAACACCAAAGATGAAAAGATGAGCTGATTCAGAAGAAAGCTCAGTTGAAGACAGCCTGTGTTTAGTGTGCACAGAACTATTTTCTAAAAGTAAGGCAGGAGAAGTGTGGATCCAGTGCAGAGTATGTGACATTCGGGAGCATGAAGACTTCATTGACGAAGATTTATTTTACACTTGCCACAATTGCAACTCAGATGATGATCTGAAGTGATACTAATGCCTTATATTTTGTATTTTAGAAATTCAGAATATATTTTTGTTACTTGATTTAAATGCAATGTAGTCATTTTCTTTTAATTATCAATGTGTCAACTTACCTAGTTTAGGCCAACTTACCCTGTATACGGGGTAAGTTGCACAAAGTTATTTTTTTCTAAAGCTTAATGTTACCTTATGCTGAGAGCAAACCACAATTTTTTTTTGCTCTATGATAAAGAGGAATGTTCATTTTTTTCAATGATGATAAGAATTTTGTAAATATGTTTGTTTTCTATTCCTAATAACTAAAATTGTAAAAAGTGTGCCTACTAGCCCCGGTCTCCCCTACAATATCAAAATCCCTGAACATCAAAATCTACTTTGCCATGAGAATAACGTACACTCAAAGGGAACTTTATATAACAAGTGCAATTATCCCACCTCGGATTGGAAGATATGACTTCTGGATTATGTTACAGGAATCACAGTGACATATCTACTCGGCCGTACGGGTATGCCATGTGTATCTTACTGTCATCTCTATATGAAGAGCTGAAGGTGCATAGATTCCAATCTAGTTTAGGGGAGATAAACTTGTCATATATAATTCCTTTTGGGTGTAATTTATTCCCAAAGCGAAATTAATTTGATTTTAAGGATACGGTGACTTAATATCGACACACACACATTCATAATTATATATATATATATATATATATATATATATATATATATATATATATATATATATATATATATATGTATATATATATATATATATATATATATATATATATATATATATATATAGCGTTTAATTAGGATCAGAAAATGTTTGGAAAGAGAAGCGTTTGTGTTATGCCATATATATATATATATATATATATATATATATATATATATATATATATATATATATATATATATGTGTGTGTGTGTGTGTGTGTGTGACGCAAAACACACACACATGTATATACATATATATATATATATATATATATATATATATATATATATATATATATATATATGTATATGTATATATATATATATACTGTATATATATATATATATATATATATATATATATATATATATATATATATATATATATCTACATATACATAATGTGTATATGTATATTTCTGACACGAAAACCAATGCTTCTCTTTCCAACCATTTACAGACCCTAATTAAACGCTAGAGCAAATCCTGCAATAATTTTCTAGGAAGCACTGAGAGAGAGAGAGAGAGAGAGAGAGAGAGAGAGAGAGAGAGAGAGAGAGAGAGAGAGAGAGAGAGAGAGAGAGAGAGGTTTTGCAATTTCCTGCTAAACATTTCAGAGCTGGGATTTAACTGCGAACAATTTCTTCGTGACTTTAAGAGGACATAATATATTTTCTTTTTAGGAGTGAAGGGTCGCAGTCAGCGGGTAAAATTATTTACTGCCATGGTTACTGAGGGTAAATTAACACAGTAAATATTTGTTTTTGGATTAAAAGCAGTATTTGTTTATAGTAGCAACATGAATTATCATAATAATAATAATAATAATAATAATAATAATAATAATAATAATAAATAATAATAATAGTACATTGTTGCCGAGAGGATGTAATGTTATTCTTCTCCGGATTTTGACCTCGGAAAAAATACGACAATTTTGATGAACTTTGAATTTGGCAACTAAACAGTATCTTGGAAGGGGAAACTAATGTTCCATACCTCCCTGCAAGACATCCCCACTACTTTTCAACAGCGAATATAAAATAAATATAATGATGCGTTCTGGTCTATCACGAACAACTGAACAGCTGCCATTTTTTTAAATGGCTAAGACTGAGTGCTTCCAGTGCTTCAACTGTTATCCATAATTTATGAAACGAAACTCGGCCGGATTTTTCTAAGATTTAATATCCAATAAACTATATAAAAGCTGAGTTATCAAAATACTTCGGTACTTCCCAAAAGTTCCCCAGTTTTTATGATCATTATTATTAGAAATAGGAATAATGGTGCATCACCAAGTGATCTATCTCCCCCTTACGTAACTTTTACCTTGGTGATCTATTTTCGACAGCATTTTGGACTATGGCATTTTCCAGAATTGGGCAAATTTCTTGTAAATCTACTGTGCCCTGTTAATCTAAGCAGTGTATTGGGCACCTT
>NC_089770.1:26424571-26452071 GCF_040412425.1 Macrobrachium rosenbergii | reverse complement strand
ATATATATATATATATATATATATAAACTTTGGAAATATATATATATATATATATATATATATATATATATATTATCTTATAAACTTTGATATATATATATATATATATATATATATATATATATATACCATCTTCTTCTTTTAACGTGCTTTTTTCCCATTTGCATCAGGTAAGCACGATGCCTTCTTTTGAAGGACTTTGATTTGGCTCTGGGGTAGACCAGTCTTGAGCGTATGTTCATGTATTGTATTGTACCAGTCACCAGCACCCTTTCTCCCAGCAGCGAGAAGTTGTTGCGCAGCTAGGTCGACAGTCAAGATGTGTGAGGTGTCTGTTATGTTTTTAGGAGATGTTGGAGTAAGCCACTCCAACATATATATGTTTCTTTGATTATTAGTCTGTAACACCCATTTGCTTTTAAGCAAACCTATCCATTGATTACATACATAATCCCGGGGTGTCTACACGGACAGCAAAGTGTCCGCCTCTCTGACCGGTCGGCTGTGGATTTGAACCCACGCCACTGACCTCTATGAAGTCCAGCTGCTGCTCTAACCAACTTGGCCATCGAGGCTCTTGCAATATATGTATGTATGTATGTATGTATATATATATATATATATATATATATATATATATATATATATATATATATATATATATATATATATATATATATATATATATATATATATATATATATATATATATATATATATATATATATATATATATATATATATATATACAGTATATATATATATATATATATATATATATATATATATATATATATATATATATATATATATATATATATATATATATATATATATATGATATATGTATATATATATATATATATATATATATATATATATATATATATATATATATATATATATATATATATATATATATATATATATACATATATATATATATATATATATATATATATATATATATATATATATATATATATATATATATATATATATATATATATATATATATATATATATATATATATGTGTCTGTGTGTGTGCGCGGGTGTGCTAAGCACACTAAAGGTCAATTATTTACTCCCGTGTTATTTTTTTTCCTATTTATTCCTTTCCCGCTCATTCTTTTTCTCTCCTCAGTTCTATGTTACGGATCGATACAAATGGAACAGATAAGTAAATGACAGGATTAGATAAGCCTGCCTTTGAACAGATCCTGCCTACGTAGACATATTGCCTTCATTTTCGCTGACACAGGAGTAACATTTCCATTCTCTATTTTTTTTTTTTTTTCTTCATACACCGACAAAGAACCAGAGCTAAGCGAATGACAGGATTGGATAAAGCTGATAAAGTTACACGCAATGGATAATATCACGCCCAGCCGTCAGCGCTTTGTCTCTGCTTTCGCGTCTAACTGCTCACTGACACGACTCAGTGAAGTCAGCATTTTTCTGTGCTTTCGTATCCTATCTAAATTTGGTGGGAATTTCAATACTATTCGAAACTTTTTAGCCTTTATCATTTTTAAAGGTAAACGTTTGGGAAGATCTCTACTAAAGCCAAGAGGACAAGGAAAACTGGGCTTTGTTTAGATGGAGTCTGGGAGCCTAGGAGACCAGATGGAATTTCAAGTTGCGTATTCAGAGGTAACAGATTCACAAACTTAGGAACTTTGCATCATATTTCTATGGAAACAGGGACACAAAAATTGCACACGTAACAAGAAGAAACTGTCGTGCGCATACATTTACAATGACCCGAGCCCGCCCTTGTGAGTGCTGCATGTTATTTAGAGTTACTTAATTTCCAATGGGTTCTCTTTTGCACATAATATGATTAAGAGTTGTTGTTTCTTTGATTACTGAATTCGGGGCCTCTCGGCGTTCACATCATTAATGTTAGGTTTAAGTATTGCATACATCCATCTATACATACATACAAGCATACATACATAAATACATACATATATATATATATATATATATATATATATATATATATATATATATATATATATATATATATATATATATTATATTATGTGAGTGTGTGTGTGTGTGTAATAGTTTGATAACTGTCAATTCTACATATGATAGTTTTATACTTTCAAATATTAAGCCACAAGTAACGCATTACAGTGGAATAGCTGGGAATCATAAGATTTTCCCGTCGGATTTAGATTCAGTGTGAAATGTAAAACTTCAGAAGTCAGTGTAGCTTTTATATACCATATATTACGTATGTATGTATGTATGTGTGTATAAATATATGAATATATATATACATGTATACATGTATGTATATATGTATATATACAGTATATATATATATATATATATATATATATATATATATATATATATATATATATATATATATATATATATATATATATATATATATATATATATATATATATATATATATATATATATATATATATATATATATATATATATATATATATATATATATATATATATATATATTATCACACACATGTTTCGCAGAACAGGGCACAAGGCCATTTGCTTGCAAGACAAGCTTCCATAGAACAGAAAAGACGTACGTGAAAAAATGAAAAAGGCTTTGCCTGGTATATTGTAACTCTGCCATATATTGTAGGGCGTCGACAGGGGGACCAGTGATAACTTTATCACGCATGACTAACAACGTCTGCTCTTTTGACAAAAGTGTATTTCGCTGCAGTTTTCTTTTCTCTACTTTTTTCTTTCTTTCTTCATGGCTGAGCATTTTGTTCGATGATATAATTAACTTATTGGTAATAATAATGACGATAATATTATCATGAATAATACGATGAAAATTATAACTAACGTTAATACTGTTAACAAACTCTGTTGAAACCTAATACGCAGAACTTCCAAGAGCCTACTCAGCTCTTGGAACCAATTTAAATATACTGTACTATGAAAAGAATAATATTTTGGATGTTAGATTTCAATAGCAATAAAAATTAATAATTATATTGACTATGACGAACAATTACGTTTATTAAAGATCCCGTATTTTACAGGTGAGGAAAAAATAATACCTTGTTCTTATGCAATTCATCTTGGTATACTTTTTAAAATAAGCTTAAAATACTCATCGTCAAAGAGCATGACGCTAGACCTGGTTCCTTTCTCTATGTCGATGAGGAGAGTAGTTCTCGTAAAGCTTATTGATTTTCATTTTATTTTTGATAATTTACCATAATTTACTACGCAGGAGAAAGGACTTGTTTTAACGTCAATAATAATAATAATAATAATAATAATAATAATAATAATAATAATAATAATAATAATAATAATAATAATGAGGAGGAACCCCACTCTATAAAAAAACACCACCAAGTCGAATAGGTGACTGTGATAGACAAATAATAATAATAATAATAATAATAATAATAATAATCATAATAATAATAATAATAATAATAATAATAATAATAATAATAATAATAATAATAATAATAAGGAGGAGGAACCCCACTCTATAAAAGAACACCACCAAGTCGAATAGGGTGACTGTGATAGACAAATAATAATAATAATAATAATAATAATAATAATAATAATAATAATAATAATAATAATAATAATAATAATAATAATAAGGAGGAGGAACCCCACTCTATAAAAAAACACCACCAAGTCGAATAGGGTGACTGTGATAGACAAATAATAATAATAATAATAATAATAATAATAATAATAATAATGAGGAGGAGGAGGAACCCCACTCTATAAAAAACACCACCAAGTCGAATAGGGTGACTGTGATAGACAAATAATAATAATAATAATAATAAATAATAATAATAATAATAATAATAATAATAATAAGGAGGAGGAGGAACCCCACTCTATAAAAACACCACCAGGTCGAATAGGGTGACTGTGATAGACAAAAATAATAATAATAATAATAATAATAATAATAATAATAATAATAATAATAATAATAATAAAAATAATAATAATAATAATTAATATAAGAAGGACAAACCTACGTAGCGACTTATCCCAATGTGAGGTAAAAATTTATTTCTGTAGCATATTTGACTGTGTATTTATTACTGTCATATTCAATCTGAGAGCCTATTTCAAATAAAATGCTACCACTTGAGTCAAATGGTGGTCGGGTTGGGTAAAACTTGCTGGTACACAGGGCGTGCAAGTCTGCCCACGTCAATCCTCAGGTCAAGCCTTTCAAATGGCATTCAAATATCTAGTACAAACAGCTTATGAGTAACGAACTTCACGTTTAGACTTGCCGTCATTCAGCCTGGGGCCAATCTCCATACCCACTGGTTCCTGTACTTGTATGCTGAGAGGTTCGGACCTCAGGAGGTAGGCGAAGTCCTTAAGTTCATTTCTGACAGTATGAGTGCACCAATATTAATGGTAATAACACTGATAGAAGCTTCAGGATGATGTATATTGATACCGAAACACCACTGCAGAGGCGTTTGAATCAACGGACAGAATCTCATGACTTTTTCGTAGTACAGCAAATAAACCCAACTTGATATGGTTTGGCAGTGCATGGGAACGGGAAAAGGGATAAAAAAAAACTATCTTAGAAGAAAACATCAATTAGAAGAGAGAGAGAGAGAGAGAGAGAGAGAGAGAGAGAGAGAGAGAGAGAGAGAGAGAGAGAGAGAGAGAGAGAGAGAAATAAAACGAGTAAATTTATGATAAAAGATAGTAGCAAATTCAAGTATATGGTGGAGTAGTTTATGTGCTAATAATGAAAATGGTAAAACAGTAAACATGTCTGAGGCTCTTCATATGGATGGACCTGCAAGTGAAGTTCTTTGGCAGTGTGTTTGTTTGCATTTGTGAGAGTGTGCGCATGCGCTTAAGGTGTCTGTGTAACATATTCACTAACCTTATGACTCCAGGTGTATTGCAACCTCTAAAAAAAATGGCTTCGATTCTTTCCGCCTTTACCTTTCAGCCAGATTCCGATCCCAACTACTAAAGAACTAAAAATTACAATCGTCTTCTTGAGATAGGAACGAACCAATAGGAGGAGGAGGAGGAGGAGGAGGAGGAGGAGGAGGAGGAGGAGGAGGAGGAGGAGGAGGAGGAGGAAGTGAAAAGGGGAAAAAATAAAAGAAACAGAGAGAGATGAAGACAGCCATAAGGTTTCCTTTTCTGCAGAGTCTTCGTGATCGGAGATACAGCATCCGGCGATTCATGAGACGTTTAGCAGCGGCCATCCTCGGTGTGTATCTACGTGTTCCCGGATCCGTTATCCTTTTCTGGATCCTGAAGCGAAACCTCGGCGCAAGGACCGAGACAAGGCAATATAGCCCTCGACTGAAATATCGGGATTCTTTTCCAGGCAAGGAACAAAATCCACACAAATTCATCGTCGGCAACCCAACACCTCCCCCCACCCCCGCCTCCATCACAGACCCTCACCCATCCCCAACTCCGGTGCAAGGGGACCAAACCCCACCACCAACCCAGGCCCTGCAATATACTTCCCAATCTCCCTGTGGTAACCCCACCGCGGCCCCCGACCCAGTTTCCAACGAAATCTTTTGCCCAATGGAGTGTGCATGAAAATTTCCCAAGACGTAGAGCTTGGAAATAAAAGAGAGAGAGAGAGAGAGAAAACAGAGAGAGAGGGAGAGAGAGCATGACGCAGTGTCGAGGGAAAATTAGCGAAAAGGTATAAACGTTTTGAAATAATGACCTGAATTCTGAATTCAAAAATACAAATCAGATGAACGAACATTTATGTCAAGAAGTAAAATTTAATACTAAATTCTAGATAAAGTGGAAGAAAATTTCATGAAAAGTTAACATCTAAGTAATTTATATGAGACACTTTTACGCCGAGTTTAAAATTCAATACAATTATTAAAAGACCCAATGAGCGCCAAAATTAATTTCAATTATTTATCAGTATTCATTTTCTTCATGGAAGTATGACATATTATTTGTATATAAATAAATAATTAAATATATAAAATAAAAATGGAAAGTATATATATATATATATATATATATATATATATATATATATATATATATATATATATATATATATATATATATATATATATATATATATATATATAAATATATATATATATATATATATATATATATATATATATATATATATATATATATATATATATATATATATATATATATATATATATACAAATATATATATATATATATATATATATATATATATATATATATATATATATATATATATATATATATATAAAAGTTATGAAACAGCAAACCTCTGCCAAGGCTGAGAAATCAACCAGCACCCATCCTACTTTCTCCTCCTCCCTGCCCCCACAAGAAGGACAAGTCCAGTTTCCAGAGCCCGATCGCCACCAAAATCAAATCACTTGTTGCCAGTCAAGACCTCCACCTTTGTCACGGTTTTCGTCAAAATCCATAAATAGATTTTTGTGGAATAAGGCTGACAAGCAAACAATTACAGAGACATATAAATCTGACAAAAAGCCAGCCGCCTCCAAATTTGCTGATAGATGTAAAACAGCAATCAATAATGAGGAATCGAATAAGATAACATAAAAAAACATAAATAATGAAAAACAAAGAAACAAACAATATCAAAACGTAAGTTCATAAATAAACAAAATGAGGTCAAAAACTACTCTTCCTTTCCGCTTCTTTGCCACACAAATTCCACTTAGGCAAACGTAATAAGTGAAGTTCCAGTGACAACTAATAAATTTCACACGGTTGCAGCGGCTTCCCCGGAATTTATAATGGCGAGAGGAACCCATTTTGGAGGAAGGCAAGACCATTATTAAAGAAGGGTTAATATAATGCCAAAGGCGAGACACGGAAACTTAAGGAAACCGGGTAGTTGGGAGAGATAAAGAGAATGAGGAACAACGAAGAAAACAAATTGGTTGAGAGAGAGAGAGAGAGAGAGAGAGAGAGAGAGAGAGAGAGAGAGAGAGAGATGGCATAATTCATTCCTTGATCCTATATAATCTATTAGGTATAACTCGTACAGCATCATCTAAATCCCACCCAACTACTCAAAGAGAAATACTGCGAACATTCTCAAATGTCTGCTCACTGTTGTGACACGGCAGCATTTAAACCCAACAACCGTGGATACAAATTTATGTAGAACACAGCCAAACAATCATTTGGACGCCTCCCAGGAAATGGCCTCCATCAAAAGGGAGCACAAACCGAGACAGCTGGAAGAAAGTCCCAAATGAGAAATCGCCCATCACGTTCCTAAAAGGGGGTCGGCGGAAAGTCTTTCTCTCTTTGAGTATCTGTCACCCGTAACTTCCTGAAAGGTTCCCTAGAGGAACTGAGAGGACTCTGAAGGATTCTGGAAGGAAGGAAACGACCCATGACCACGGCTGACCTGAGAATCCGTCTTGCGTGACCTGGGAATTGGGGTAATATTTGTCAACATCATTCAATCGCCTTAAAGGACGGAAAACTCTCTTATCCCTCATTATTTCCTTTTTTATTTCCCTACAGTTTTCTTCTACCAGGAAGACGCCTCTAAAATCTTATGTCCGTTCCGAGAAGTTTTCTACTCATATGCTCTCTCTCTCTCTCTCTCTCTCTCTCTCTCTCTCTCTCTCTCTCTCTCTCTCTCTAATGAGGCAGACAGAGCCTTAGAAGAATTTGTCGCAGAAGTTAACGCCTTGAGGGTGCAAACAGCTGCAGGTTTCCATGGCTACCGACAGGCGAAGAAGAGCGTAGAATATCATGAATTAGAGCTTCAGGAAAGATTATGTGCCTGTCTGAATCCCTCATGATAGCATCAAAGCAAAAACAATAACATAATAAATAAGCCCAGGCTCACATAATTTTGAAATGTTTTCCAAGGGCAGCATACGACTTGAAAATGTCTGCGTGGATCTGAGACTTATTTGGAATTCTCAGAATCAATCAGGATTCTTAGAATACCGATCCTCTTCTGAAAGTCTTTTGCACTTCTGAAAGTTGTGTTCTTTTTCTGAAAATGCAAGTCCACTCCTGAAGGAACTCTGTTACTTTTACAAGCACAGATCCTCCGACTTTTCTACCATTTTCTGTTGCTTTTCTGAAATGCTCTTTCTCCTCCCGTGAAAGAACTGTGCCAATCGTGTATGTACTGCATGCTTGCTTCTGGAAAATACTGACTAACAGTTTCAGTTAATGTTAACGAATCATTTCAAAATTCTCTCTCTCTCTCTCTCTCTCTCTCTCTCTCTCTCTCTCTCTCTCTCTCTCTCTCTCTCTCTCTCTCTCTCTCTCCTTCATTATGACGAATTACTGATTGCGTATGAAGGAAGATCATAGACTATAGATTTTAAACAACCCCCTTCTCCCCCAGCGTTCTTCTCCATTTCTTAAGTAAGTAAAATGAGCTGTTTTCCAGAATTAAAGAATCCGAATAAAGTTTCAATAGTTGGGCTTTTTCAGGAATGATACTGGAGAATGTTATTTTGGGTATGATCTGGGCAATGTTGTAAAGAAGGGAGTGTTTGTGGGAGGGGGAGTTGGAGGAATGGGGAATTGCGCGGGGGGACGGGATGGGGATTGGTAGAGGACACAACGGAGGAAAGAAGGGGTTAGTGGGGAATCTTTTTTATCTTTTTGTTCATAGGATTTGTTTGATTTGCCAAGTGGCGCGAGGGTCCTGTTGCCTGCTTCATGAATATTCAGTGAGTAAATACAGAGCGCCACTAGAATGTTTGCTGAGGGGAATCGCTCGTTTAAGGGTCAAGTTTATCGCGGTAATACTCCCGCTCTACATGGAAAAGGATGGAGAAAATATCTTTATAATATATATATATATATATATATATATATAATATATATATATATATAGATATATATATATATATATATATATATATATATATATATATCTGTATATACTTTATAAGAGAGAGAGAGAACAATTGTGAGTATAAAAACCAGGGAACTGACTTAAGATTTTAGAGGCGTCTTCCTGGTAGAAGAAATCTGAGGGAAATAAAAGAAATAATGAGGGATAAGAGAGTTTTCCGTCCTTTTAGGCGATTGAATGATGTTGACAAATATTACCCCAATTCCCAGGTCACGCAAGACGGATTCTCAGGTCAGCCGTGGTCATGGGTCGTTTCCTTCCTTCCAGAATCCTTTAGAGTCCTCTCAGTTCCTCTAGGGAACCCTTTCAGAAGTCACGGGTGACAGATACTCAAAGAGAGAAAGACTTTAATTTTTTTTCCCCCGACCCCCTTTTAGGGACGTGATGGGCGATTTCTCATTTGGGACTTTCTTCCAGCTGTCTCGGTTTGTACTCCTTTGATGGAGGCCATTTCTGGGAGGCGTCCAAATGATTGTTTGGATGTGTTCAAATAAATTTGTATCCACGCTCGTCGGGTTTTAAATGCTGCTGTGTCACAACAGTGAGCAGACATTTGAGAATGTTCGCAGTATTTCTCTTTGAAAAGTTGGTTGGGATTTAGATGATGCTGAACGAGTTATACCAAACACATTATACCATCTCTCTCTCTCTCTCTCTCTCTCTCTCTCTCTCTCTCTCTCTGCCTTCATCGCTGGAGACAAAAAGCACTGCGTGAAAGGAACTATTGGCAAAAAAAGTGTGAAGGAACATTATCCACTCTTTATTCCTCTCTTGACCGAGTTTTCTTCTTCGCCCCCGAGCTCTTGTTGTCTTCATTCTTTCCCTGTCCTCCGATTCTGGAACTGGGGGTTCTAGCACTCTCTGCAATTTAAAGAGAGAGAGAGAGAGAGAGAGAGAGAGAGAGAGAGAGAGAGAGAGAGAGACTGGTTCATGAACCCTGGATATATATAATGATCGAAGACACATGCCAAAGTATATAAATTTGATGAATTATGTAGAGCTTGTTTATACATATTTTATTGTGCGGGTCTTTTTTTTTCATTTACAGTAACACTTATGCATATTCTGGCAGGTAAACCCGCTCACAGTCCAATTGCTGACATAAGCACAGCTGAAATTCATCATTAAATGTGAAATGCAAACACTCATGAGTCTATCTATATCGCTCTCTCATAAAATGTAAGTAAAAAGAAGAGTATAATTTTTGTTTTGCAGGTTTGAGCTGCATTGATTTAGTGCTGTAAATTTAAATGAGTTTTGGACAGAGAATCAGAAACTTCAGAACGATGGCTGATAATGAAGTTCTTATCAAGCGTTTGGTGTATGTGTTTCTCTCCGAACTGACGTCTAACCTACTAAAGGAAAATCATTTAAGAAGTTTGTTTTTAAATGTGCGTATTTTGATGTTTTGATATTTTATTAATTTTCGGATATTTCACTTTTTCTTTTTTAAATTAACTGGTGTAACCTACGAATAAGGATCTTCTACAGTAAATAAAAGCTTTTCAGGCCATAGATACGGTGCTTTCATCTGAAAGGAGATTTTGTTTATTTCATAATCTCATCAGAGAGGAGTGGTTTTTATTAATTTTTTTAGCTTATATCTTTCAGAAAAAGTTCTGGTTTAAATTTCACAATACCAGTCAGTAAGTACAACAACTAAGTTCACCTTTATTGTAAATCATGATTTCTTGATATTATAACTGATTTTTATTATCACTAAAGAGACTGTCTTCCTTTAGAAAGACAAGAAAATCAGCTCAAAAATTACTGGTATTAAATATGCCAGTTACATGAATCACCTTAAAAATGAATTCATTGAAAACGAAGAATCTCTTCTCCTTAATCTGTATTGCTGGATCCAACCTGAAGTGCTTTTAGAATTCATTAGTAGTTGATTTTGTCCTGATTTAAAGTAAAGATATTTCACGCAGCATATGGGATTCAACAGATATAATGCAAAGTCTAGTTTTTAGAAAAAAACCACAAACAGTAGGTTAATCCCAAAGCATAGTGCTACTATTACTACAACTACTAATACTGCTACTATTACTGGTTTACGATATGGCTACCAAAGCAGGGAAGTGTGTCGACGGTGCCAGCCAGTGCCCGGACCGCTGGGGAATCTGCTATCCTGTAGCGGACACCCAGCAACTTGGGGACATCGGCTCCCTAACACCAACATCGTGACGGTTACCAGGAAAGTTATGGACCTTTGACATATAGCGCCACAAGAGCTAGAATCAAACAACAACAATCGTCACACTTTATAATAAACGGTAAAACTTTATCATAAAAATCAGATGACAATGGCCCTACAAGAAGGCAGAGCGAAATGTAAAGGACATCATAATCGCCACAGTCCATCCTGATGGCAGAAGGACGGGTTGTCATCTTGTACTGTTAATAAAAAAAAAATTATGTCACATCTTCTCACAAATAGTGTAGTCATGGCCCCCCACACCAGACCGAACTCCGAACAAATAACCTAATATGTAAATGAAATTTATAAAGTGAGGAATGCAAGCCTCAATAAGCTCATGTATGTCTAGGACCCTTCTGCTGAGGAAGTGACCAGCCACTTTCAGGACTGTGCATCAAACAGCAGTACCGGGAGGAGCTAGGCCTCCATCTCACAGGAGGACTATAATAGTAACAGGGACAGAACTATTGGACTACGAGAGAAACCCCTGTGTCCCTCCACCCACTCTCGAGACTTTGTTTAGAATAAAGAGGAACGATAGTCGTACAGTTACAGTACGATGAGTTATTCATACTACCGTTGCCTTCGGATGCTCCGAAGATCACCGGAGAGAGAGAGAGAGAGAGAGAGAGAGAGAGAGAGAGAGAGAGAGAGAGAGAGCTCTTCCATCATTATGTTCTCTGATAGGCTAACACTCCAGCAGTTTCTTCTCGCATCATGTGCATAAGAGCCAATTTTCTTCTTGTCATATCCATTCTCCGCTAAAATTAAAACGATGTTTGTTTTGAAATGTCTGGGCTAATAAATTACTCTGAAGTAAATTTACTCTGTTCTAATCGATTGGACCTTTACTCTTCCAACTATACACTGAAGATAGAAAACATTCCAATAACCAAAAAAAAAAAAAAAATTATATATATATATATATATATATATATATATATATATATATATATATATATATATATAATATATAATAATATATATATATATATATATATATATATATATATATATATATATATATATATTATATATATATATATATATATATATATATATATATATAATATATATAATATATATATATATATATATATATATATATATATATATATATATATATATATATATATATATATGTATATAGAAAGTAATCACCACATGACACGTGTTTCATAGAAATAAATTACTACTTTACATTGCTATTGAACAGGGGGGGGGGGCGGTCTCAAATAAAAGGCCAGGGGGTTTCAGAAGAGGATCGGTACTCTTAGAAATGATACACAACTTTTAGAATTTGAATGTTACCAATATTAGGGAAATACGAACCTTCCGGTAATGTACAGACGGAATTCAGGATACCGGAAAACCCCCACCAATCAACAAAACATATATTCCTGATTCAGGTCTCTTCAAAATCTAACTTAGTCATACTCTACACAACACTCTAGCTAAGTCGATTCTTAACTCCTTTAAATATTAATTAAACTGTTTAACACCTATGGTCTTACTTAACAGATGTTCGGACGCAAGAAGGGAACGAAAATACATAATAAATGGAAAGTGCTTTGATGTAGTGTTGAAAAGACTTCTATGAAGTTCATCAAATTTCAATGACGACATGGTAGTCTTTGCACAGACAACTATCAGTGTCGATTCCAATGTTTAAACAACAACTTAGACAATATCTTCCGTCATGCTTTGCTTTGATTCCATACTAACTGTAAACAATAGACATAAATGTATGATTCAGTTTTCAGTTCTTAATATCCTCTCTCTCTCTCTCTCTCTCTCTCTCTCTCTCTCTCTCTCTCTGTAGCAGACAGCCTTAGATTCACGCAATTTTGTCGCAGAAATTTACGCTTTGGTGCAAACAACTGCCGTTTCCATGGCTACCAACAGGCGACAGAGAGCGTAAAATATCATGAATTACAGCTGCAGGAAGGCTATTATGTGCCTATCTGAATCCCTCACGACAGCATCATTGCTAAAAAAACAATAACATAATAAATAAACCTGATCACATAATTTGTGTAATGTTTGTACAAGAGAGCAGCATACTACTTGAGTATGTCTGCAACATCTGGGACCTATTTGGAATTCTCAGAATCAATCAGGATTCTAGGAATAAATTTTTCCAACTGGAACTTTTGCACATCTCCATAGAATCAGTGTTGGAACATATCAATATTCATACGCATAACAATAATAATTTAAAAATAAAAAAGTCTCTGAGGGGTGGAATGCCAAGGAAAATTTAAAAATACATGTTTAGAGCATGGGGGGGGGGGGGAACGAAGAAGGGGCGTTCTGAGAAACTACACTAGTAGAAAGACTGAGGGTCAAAACTCCAGCGTTTCCTTCTAAGCATCCACCCCCGCCCCACTCCACTCCCAGAGTCTCCAGCCTCTCAGGGTAACGAGGAGCGAAATGGAACTTGAAGGCAGGGGAAAAATGGCGTCATGTGGAGTAAAATGACGTCACGTGCTAAACGACTCCTATGAAGGAAATTATGTTACTGCTGTATACATAAAAGGAAATAAAAGAAATACCAATAAAAAGGAGGTGGACATAACGCAGAGGCTGTGAGACATTGAGCAGAAGCAGTGGAGATGGAGGAAACCAGATAATACGTACAGTATATAAAAAGTATAAAAGAACATCAAGACACAGATAAAGGAAACAAAATCTCTTGCTCAAATTAATGAGAGAAATATGATATAAACAGGAAATAATACCCAATGAAAAAAAAAATGAAGGAAACCTGACAATTAATAAATAAAGCACATTACGTGCCAGTAAGGCAAAATTTACTTAGAAAAAATAAATTAATATTACTCTGCCGACGAAGAGGGAAATTTACTACAAGAAACAATAAAAGAAAATGAAGAGAGAGCAAAAGGTGAGGAAGAACTTCACACTGGTGCTACATCCATTTCAATTCTGTATATAAAATGAAAAGTGAGACACGGTTAGTCTTTGTTTTAAAAATGAGCCCACAAAGACTCTTCCTGAAACACTTGCAGTTCAACATGATCAAATGGAAAATATAATCTAAAAACAAATTAAACGTTACACCATTTGATTCAAACAACATTAGTCTGCAGACACATTATTTTACCTAGAATATACATTCTCTCTCTCTCTCTCTCTCTCTCTCTCTCTCTCTCTCTCTCTCTCTCTCTCTTGCTAAGTATTTATCTTAGTCTAATCTACTAGAAAATAGTGCTAAATCTGTTGAGGGTTCATCATTCTACAAGAGTTGTTTTACAGCTTGAAATAATATATTCAAGCAATGGACACTGAAATCCTCTTTTATTTACATAGAAACATAGGAACGCATAAGAATATGAGCAGGAATGAGACAATAAAAAACGAACCGAAAAAATTAACTGCTTTTAGAAGAAACAGTTAAAAGAAAAGAAATCCTTCGGGGTCATGCGATTTACTGATATTTGTAGGAGGAGGTAAAGAGCTCTTGGAAAAAAACCCAGAGCCCTTAAAAATGCTCTTGGAATAAAAGAGGCTTCAACAAAAGCTCATGGAAAATCAGAAGTCTTTCAGTGACATCTAATGAGTTCGAGATGCTGCATGATTTATGTTATCACGGGGCAAGAAAATACAATATTAAAATAATATTTTTGGCGAATCTTACTTTGAAGGACAAGAAGAAGAGAGCTCTTTTTTTTCTAAGAAAGTGTGTTGTTTGTTTCCCTGAACATGAATGGAAGTAAAGAATTTGTCCATGTCCACTGGCTACTCTAATACAGTTAGCCATCGAAAATATTTGCTCAGACTTCTTACACAAATTGAGGAAGGTAATGAGACAAAAGTAGTGAGACAAAGGTGAAAGGGAACGGCGTGCAGGAATGAGAAGTTCAAAACAATTGACGGAATCTGGATGCCACTGACAATATGTCACTAAGAAAATCATTTCACCTTTGGTTTAGGAAAGTTTTGATCACGATCTGCTGTGTAATACGAAAAGAAAAAATACCTTCAGTGTAATGGAATGACGAATTCAACCCGCATAATTTGATTTATACCAACAAAATTCATCAGCTAATTTCCATAACCAAATACAAGTTCATATTTCACTTTTCTTATTTCTTGAGAAAAAGAACCCATTCAAAAACAACGTGAACTACATTGAGAAAGGACGTCACGTATTCGAAATGGTAACACAAAAACCAAAAAAAATAAAATACTTTCAGGAACGTTACCAGATAGCACGTGATTACGTCACTTCCGAAAGACTGAAATTCTCAAGAATGCTGATAAGAACTTCAAAATAATCCCAATTCCTAAAGTTTGCGAGTCAGTGTTTAAAACTAATTTAAATTTACATCCCTATATCAGAGCGAGTTTAGACTAATAAGAATTTTTTATGAGGGTGTTGAGGGGGGGGGGGGGGAAGTGGCTAGTGACACCATTTTCCAGTGAGTGATAAAAAAGAAATAGTGATAATATTTGGACATCGCAAAATATGCGTATGTGGATACTTTCGCATAGTCTTCCTGTTAATGATTTCAACATCTTCCATTAAATGCTTAGGCGTTTGTAAAGTCGAATGTTTGGTGGCAAGATAATTTTCTGGCTTTTAAACACAGTCTCTCTGACAGGAGGGGGGGTTGGCAAAATAGTAGATGCCACAATTCTGATAACATCCAAAAAGGATATACTGTATATATATATATATATATATATATATATATATATATATATATATATATATATATATATATATATATATACATATTTATTTATGTATATGCATATATATAATATATATACACACACACACACACACACACACACACACAAATGAAAAATATATATATATATATATATATATATATATATATATATATATATATATATATATATATATATGTATGTATATCTCACATCGGGGTCGAACTGCTGTCTCTCTCTCAAATAAAACACACAAGGGTACTATCAACTGACTCACACAAATCAAAAAAGAAATTGGAACCTGAGTGTTTCTGTATCTGAGGTTTTTCCTGAGAAGGTTGAAGCCTAAGTTACAAGCGGGTTTCACCTAACTTTCCGACCTATCCGTGACTTAATTGGTGGCATTTCATTTCTGAATTATCCCTTCGGCTTGAATACAATGGAGCAATTAACACATGAGCACATGTTTTACAGAAATACATTTCTAACTCACATCGGCATATATATGATTATATATAAATATATATATATATATATATATATATATATATATATATATATATATATATATATATATATATATATATATATATATATACAAACACACACACACACACACATATATATATATATAAATATATATATATATATATATATATATATACAAACACACACATATATATATATATATATATATATATATATATATATATATATACATAACACACATATATATATATGTATATGTATATATAAACATCTATATATATATATAACTTATTTTAAGTTATTGCAATGTTTTTCCATCTTCAGCATATAGTTGGAGGAGTAAAGGTCCAATCGATCTGAACCGAGCAAATTTACTTCAGAGTAATTTGTTAGCCCGGACACTTCAAAACCGACATCGTTTTAATTTTAGCGGAGAATGGATACGATAAGAAGAAAAGTGGCTTTTATGCACAAGATGCGAGAAGAAACTCGATTGTTAGCCTATCAGAGAACATAATGATGGAAGAGCTCTCTCTCTCTCTCTCTCTCTCTCTCTCTCTCTCTCTCTCTCTCTCTCTCTATCTGGTGATCTTCGGAGCATCCGAAGGTAACGGTAGTATGATAACTCGTCGTACTGTAACTATACGACTATCGTTCCTCTTTATTCTAAATAAAGTCTCGAGAGTGAGTGGAGTGACACAGGGGTTTCTCTCGGAGTCCAGCAGTTCTGTCCCTGTTACTATTATTCCTCCTGTGAGGAGGGGGCCTAGCTTCTCCCGGTAGTGCTGCCTGATGCACAGCCCTGAAAGTGGCTGGTCACTTCCTCAGCAGAAGAGTCTAGACATCTTAATAACATACGAAGGTTATTGGGGCTTGCATTCCTCACTTTAGAAATTTCATTTACATATTAGGTTATTTCTACGGAGTTCGGTCTTGCGGGGGGGAGGGGGATGAGTACACTATTTGTGAGAAGATGCGACATATTTTTTTTATAGACAGTACAAGATGACAACCCGTCCTTCTGCCATCAGGATGGACTGTGGCGATTATGATGTCCTTTACATTTCGCTCTTCCTTCTTGTAGGGTCATTGTCATCTGATTTTTATGATAAAGTGTTACCGTTTATTATAAAGTGTGACGCTTGTTGATGTTTGATTCCTAGCTCTTGTGGTGCTATATGCCAAAGGTCCATAACCTTCCTGGTAACCGTCACGATTTCGGTGTTAGGAAGCCGATGTCCACAAGTTGTTGGGTGTCCGTTACAGGACAGT
Source organism: Macrobrachium rosenbergii (assembly GCF_040412425.1). Lineage (NCBI taxonomy): Eukaryota > Metazoa > Arthropoda > Malacostraca > Decapoda > Palaemonidae > Macrobrachium > Macrobrachium rosenbergii. Next base: position 26,434,511 of record NC_089770.1, on the reverse strand, counting down.
AGATCCCAGGTAGAGGTCCGGGCACTGGCTGGCACCATCGACACACTTCCCTGCTTTGGTAGCCTTATCGTAAACCGAGTATATAAGTAGTAGTGGTAGCACCAAGCTTTCCGATTAACTTAGAGTTGGTGTTTTTTTCTCTAAAAATAGGCTTTGCATTATATCTGTTGAATCCCACATGCTGCGGGAAATATCTTTACCTTAAATCAGGAAAAAATCAATTACTAATGCATTCTAAAAGCAATTCAGGTTGAATCCAGCAATACAGATTAGGGAGAAGAGATTCTTCGTTTTCAATGAATTCATTTTTAAGCTGGTTCCTGTAACTGGCATATTTGATACTAGTAATTTTTGAGCTGATTTTCTTTTTTTGCCTTTCTAAAATCAAGTATAATATCAAGAAATCATGATTTACAATACAGTAGAACTTACTCGTTGTACTTACTGACTGCTATTTTGAAATTTGAACTAGGACTTTTTCTGAAAGATATAAGCAAGAAAAGAAATAAAACCACACCAGAGAGAAAGATACGATTTGAAAATACACAAAATCTCCTTTCAGATGAAAGCACCGTATTTATGGGCTAAAAATCTATTATTTTGAAGATCCTTATTCGTAGGTTACACCAGTTAATTTAAAAAAGAAAAAAGTGAAGTATCCGAAAGTAAGTAAAATATCAAAACATCAAAATACACACATTTAAAAACAAACTTCTTAAATGATTTCCCTTTGGTATGTTAGACGTCAGCTCGGAGAGAAACACATACACCAAACGCTTGATAAGAACTTCATAATCATCCCTCGTTCTGAAGTTTCTGATTCTCTGTCCAAAACTCATTTAAATTTTCAGCCCTAAATCAATGTAGCTCAGACCTAGAAAACAAAAATTATACTTTTCTTTTTACTTTCATTTTATGAGAGAGCGATAAATGAGTGTTTGCAATTCATATTTAATGATGAATTTCAGCTGTGCTTATGTCAGTAATGAAATTGTGAGCGGATTCACTTACCAGATTGGGCATAAGTGTTACTGCAAACGAATAAAGATACCCGCACAGTAAAACATGTATAAATAGGCTCTACATAACTCATCAAAAATATATATTTTGGCATGTGTCTTCTATCATTATATATATCTAGGATTCAGGAATCAGCCACTCTCTCTCTCTCTCTCTCTCTCTCTCTCTCTCTCTCTCTCTCTCTCTCTCTCTCTCTCTCTCTCCGTTAAATTGCAGAGAGTGCTAGAACGCCCAGTTCCAGAATCGGAAGACAGGGAAAGAATGAAGACAACGAGAGCTCGGGGGCGAAGAAGAAAACTCGGCCAAGAGAGGAAGTAAAGAATGGATAATGTTCCTTCACTCTTTTTACCAATAGTTCCTTTCGCAGTGCTACTTTGTCTTCCAGTGATGAAGGTGGAGAGAGAGAGAGAGAGAGAGAGAGAGAGAGAGAGAGAGAGAGAGAGAGAGAGAGAGAGAGAGATGGTATAATGTATTTGGTATACCTTGTATAGCATCACCTAAATCCCACCCAACTACTCAAAGAGAAATACTGTGAACATTCTCAAATGTCTGCTCACTGTTGTGACACAGCAGCATTTAAACCCGACAACCGTGGATACAAATTTATGTAGAACACATCCAAACAATCATCTGGACGCCTCCCAGGAAATGGCTTCCATCAAAAGGGAGCAAAAACCGAGACAGCTGGAAGAAAGTCCCAAATGAGAAATCGCCCATCACGTTCCTAAAAGGGGGTCGGGAAAGTCTTTCTCTCTTTGAGTATCTGTCACCCGTGACTTCCTGAAAGGGTTCCCTAGAGGAACTGAGAGGACTCTAAAGGATTCTGGAAGGAAGGAAACGACCCATGACCACGGCTGACCTGAGAATCAGTCTTGCGTGACCTGGGAATTGGGGTAATATTTGTCAACATCATTCAATCGCCTTAAAGGACGGAAAACTCTCTTATCCCTCATTATTTCCTTTTTTATTTCCCTACAGATTTCTTCTACCAGGAAGGCGCCTCTAAAATCTTATGTCCGTTCCCTAGTTTTTCTACTCATATGCTCTCTCTCTCTCTCTCTCTCTCTCTCTCTCTCTCTCTCTCTCTCTCTCTCTCTCTCTCTCTCTCTCTCTCTCTCTCTCTCTCTCTCTCTCTCTCCGTTCCCTAGTTTTTCTACTCATATGCTCTCTCTCTCTCTCTCTCTCTAGGCAGACGAGCCTTAGATTCACGCAATTTCGTCGCAGAAGTTAATGCCTTGGTGCAAACAGCTGCGGTTTCCATGGCTACCGACAGGCGAAGAAGAGCGTAAAATGTCATGAATTAGAGCTTCAGGAAAGCTATTATGTGCCTGTCTGAATCCCTCATGACAGCATCAAAGCAAAAAACAATAACATAATAAATAAGCCCACTCACATAATTTTTGAAATGTTTGTACAAGGGAGCAGCATACGACTTGAAAATGTCTGCAACATCTGAGACTTATTTGGAATTCTCAGAATCAATCAGGATTCTTAGAATACCGATCCTCTTCTGAAAGTCTTTTGCACTTCTGAAAGTTGTGTTCTTTTTCTGAAAATGCAAGTCCACTCCTGAAGGAACTCTGTTACTTTTACAAGCACAGATCCTCCGACTTTTTCTACCATTTTCTGTTGCTTTTCTGAAATGCTCTTTCTCCTCCCGTGAAAGAACTGTGCCAATCGTGTATGTACTGTACATGCTTGCTTCTGAAAATACTGACTAACAGTTTCAGTTAATGTTAACGAATCATTGTAAAAATTCTCTCTCTCTCTCTCTCTCTCTCTCTCTCTCTCTCTCTCTCTCTCTCTCTCTCTCTCTCCTTCATTATGACGAATTACTGATTGCGTATGAAGGAAGATCATAAGACTATAGATTATTTTAAACAACCCCCTTCTCCCCCAGCGTTCTTCTCCGTTTCTTAAGTAAGTAAAATGAGCTGTTTTCCAGAATTAAAGAATCCGAGTAAAGTTTCAATAGTTGGGCTTTCGGGAATGATACTGAAGAATGCTATTTTGGGTATGATCTGGGCAATGTTGTCAAGAAGGGAGTGTTTGTGGGGAGGGGGAGAGTTGGAGGGAATGGGGAATTGCGCGTGGGAGGGGACGGGATGGGGATTGGTAGAGGATGTAAGCGGAGGAAAGAAGGGGTTAGTGGGGGATCTTTTTTTTTTTTTTTACCTTTTTAGTTCATAGGATTTGTTTGATTTGCCAAGTGGCGCGAGGGTCCTGTTGCCTGCTTCATGAATATTCAGTGAGTAAATACAGAGCGCCACTAGAATGTTTGCTGAGGGGAATCGCTCGTTTAAAGGTCAAGTTTATCGAGGTAATACTCCCGCTCTACATGGAAAAGGATGGAGAGAAAAATATCTTTTAAAATATATATATATATATATATATATATATATATATATATATATATATATATATATATATATATATATATATATATATATATATATATATATGTATATATATATAGAGAGAGAGAGAGAGAGAGAGAGAGAGAGAGAGAGAGAGAGAGAGAGAGAGAGAGCATATGAGTATAAAAACCATGGAACTGACGTAAGATTTTAGAGGCGTCTTCCTGGTAGAAGAAATCTGTAGGAAATAAAAAGGAAATAATGAGGATAAGAGAGTTTTCCGTCCTTTAAGGCGATTGAATGATGTTGACAAATATTACCCCAATTCCCAGGTCACGCAAGACGGATTCTCAGGTCAGCCGTGGCCATGGGTCGTTTCCTTCCTTCCAGAATCCTTTAGAGTCCTCTCAGTTCCTCTAGGGAACCTTTCAGGAAGTCACGGGTGACAGATACTCAAAGAGAGAAAGACTTTCCCGACCCCCTTTTAGGAACGTGATGGGCGATTTCTCATTTGGGACTTTCTTCCAGCTGTCTCGGTTTTTGCTCCCTTTTGATGGAGGCCATTTCCTGGGAGGCGTCCAAATGATTGTTTGGATGTGTTCTACATAAATTTGTATCCACGCTCGTCGGGTTTAAATGCTGCTGTGTCACAACAGTGAGCAGACATTTGAGAATGTTCGCAGTATTTCTCTTTGAGTAGTTGGGTGGGATTTAGATGATGCTGAACGAGTTATACCAAACACATTATACCATCTCTCTCTCTCTCTCTCTCTCTCTCTCTCTCTCTCTGCCTTCATCGCTGGGAGACAAAATAGCACTGCGAAAGGAACTATTGGCAAAGAGTGTGAAGGAACATTATCCACTCTTTATTCCTCTCTTGGCCGAGTTTTCTTCTTCGGCCCCGAGCTCTTGTTGTCTTCATTCTTTCCCCTGTCCTCCGATTCTGGAACTGGGGTTCTAGCACTCTCTGCAATTTAACGAGAGAGAGAGAGAGAGAGAGAGAGAGAGAGAGAGAGAGAGAGAGAGAGAGAGAGAGAGAGACTGGTTCATGAACCCTGGATATATATAATGATCGAAGACACGTGCCAAAGTATATAAATTTGATGAATTATGTAGAGCTTGTTTATACATATTTTGCTGTGCGGGTCTTTTTTTTCATTTACAGTAACACTTATGCATATTCTGGCAGGTAAACCCGCTCACAGCCCAATTGCTGACATAAGCACAGCTGAAGCACAGCTGAAATTCATCATTAAATGTGAAATGCAAACACTCATGAGTCTATCTATATCGCTCTCTCATAAAATGAAAGTAAAAAGAAAAGTATAATTTTTGTTTTGCAGGTTTGAGCTGCATTGATTTAGGGCTGTAAATTTAAATGAGTTTTGACAGAGAATCAGAAACTTCAGAACGAGGGCTGATTATGAAGTTCTTATCAAGAGTTTGGTGTATGTGTTTCTCTCCGAACTGACGTCTAACATACCAAAGGGAAATCATTTAAGAAGTTTGTTTTTAAATGTGTGTATTTTGATGTTTTGATATTTTATTCATTTTCGGATATTTCACTTTGTCTTTTTTAAATTAACTGTTGTAACCTACGAATAAGGATCTTCTACAGTAAATGATAGCTTTTCAGGCCATAGATACGGTGCTTTCATCTGAAAGGAGATTTTGTTTATTCCATAATCTCATCTTTTTCCTTGGTGTGGTTTTTATTAATTTTTTTTTAGCTTATATCTTTCAGAAAAAGTCCTGGTTTAAATTTCAAAATACCAGTCAGTAAGTACAACGACTAAGTTCACCTTTATTGTAAATCATGATTTCTTGATATTATAACTGATTCTTATTATCACTGAAGAGAATCTCTTCCTTTAGAAAGACAAGAAAATCAGCTCAATAATTACTGGTATCAAATATGCCAGTTACATGAATCAGCTTAAAAATGAATGCATTGAAAACGAAGAATCTCTTCTCCTTAATATGTATTGCTGGATCCAACCTGAAGTGCTTTTAAAATTCATTAGTAGTTGATTTTGTCCTGATTTAAAGTAAACATATTTCACGCAGCATATGGGATTCAACAGATATAATGCAAAATCTAGTTTTTAGAGAAAAACCACAAACTGTAAGTTAATCCCAAAGCTTGGTACCACTATTACTACTACTAATACTACTACTAATACTGCTACTATTACTCGGTTTACGATAAGGCTGCCAAAGCAGGGAAGTGTGTCGATGGTGCCAGCCAGTGCCCGGACCGCTACCTGGAATCTGCTATCCTGTAGCGGACACCCAGCAACTTCTGGACATCGGCTTCCTAACACCGAAATCGTGACGGTTACCAGGAAGGCTATGGACCTCTGGCATATTGCACCACAAGAGCTAGGAATCAATCATCAACAAGTGTCACACTTTATAATAAACGGTAAAACTTTATCATAAAAATCAGATGACAAATGACCCTACTAGAAGGAAAAGCGAAATGTAAAGGACATCGTAATCGCCACAGTCCATCCTGATGGCAGAAGGACGGGTTGTCATCTTGTACTGTCAATAAAAAAAAAAAAATGTCGCATCTTCTCACAAATAGTGTAGCCATGCCCCCCTACCCCACACCAGACCAAACTCTGAAGAAATAACCTAATATGTAAATGAAATGTCTAAAGTGTGAGGAATGCAAGCCTCAATAAGTTCATGTATTAGGATGTCTGGGACCCTTCTGCTGAGGAAGTGACCAGCCACTTTCAGGACTGTGCATCAAACAGCAATACCGGGAGAAGTTAGGCCTCCATCTCACAGGAGGACTAAAAGTAACAGGGACAGAACTACTGGACTACGAGAGAAACCTCTGTGTCACTCCACTCACTCTCGAGACTTTATTTAGAATAAAGAGGAAAGATAGTCGTATAGTTACAGTACGATGAGTTATCGTACTACCGTTGCCTTCGGATGCCCCGAAGATCACCGGAGAAAGAGAGAGAGAGAGAGAGAGAGAGAGAGAGAGAGAGAGAGAGAGAGAGTTCTCTGAGAGAGGCTAACACTTCCATCATTATGTTCCCGCATCATGTGCATAAGAGCCAATATTCTTCTTGTCGTATCCATTCTCCGCTAAAATTAAAACGATGTCGGTTTTGAAATGTCTGGGCTAATAAATTACTCTGAAGTAAATTTGCTCTGTTCTAATCGATTGGACCTCAACTCTTCTAACTATATACTGAAGATGGAAAACATTCCAATAACTTAAAAAAAAATTATATATATATATATATATATATATATATATATATATATATATATATATATATATATATATATATATATATATATATAGAAAGTAATCATCACATAGCACGTGTTTAATATAGATAGATTACTAGATTACATTGGTAGTATATATATATATATATATATATATATATATATATATATATATATATATATATATATATATATATATATATATATATATATATAAATAGACACTAATCATCACATGAGCACGTGTTTGATAGAAATAAATTACTACCTTACATTGCTATTGAACAAGCGGGTCTCAAATAAAAGGCCGGGGGTTTCAGAAGAGGATCGGTACTCTCAGAAATAATACACAACTTTTAGGATTTAAATGTTACGAATATTAGGGAAATACGAACCTTTCGGTAATGTACAGACGGAATTCCGGATACCGGAAAACCCCCACCAATCAACAAAACACATGTTCCTGATTCTGGGCTCTTCAAAATCTAATCTAGTCACACTCTACACAACACTCTAGGTAAGTCGATTCTTAACTCCTTTAAATATTAATTAAATTGTTAAACACCTATGGTCTTACTTAACAGATGTTAGGACGCAAGAAGGGAACGAAAATACATAATAAATGGAAAGTGCTTTGATGTAGTGTTGAAGAGACTTCTATGAGGTGCATCAAATTTCAATGACGACATGGTAATCTTTGCGCAGACAACTAAGAGTGTCAAGTCCAAGATTTAAATAGCAATGTAGACAATATCTTCAGTCAAGCTTTGCTTTGATTCCAAACTAGCTGAAAACAATAAATATAAATGTATGATTCAGTTTTCAATTCTTAATATCGAGTTTTATCTCTCTCTCTCTCTCTCTCTTGTCTAATCCGTACCAATGTGTTTGTGAATTACAAGCTATCTAATTACTGCAGAGTGTAAAGTCTCCCCCTCTCTCTCTCTCTCTCTCTCTCTCTCTCTCTCTCTCTCTCTCTCTCTCTCTCTCTCTCTCTGTAGCAGAAGAGCCTTAGATTCATGCAATTTCGTCGCAGAAATTTACGCTTTGGTGCAAACAACTGCGGTTTCCATGGCTACCGACAGGCGAAGAAGAACGTAAAATGTCATGAATTACGGCTTCAGGAAGGCTATTATGTGCCTATCTGAATCCCTCATGACAGCATCATCGCTAAAACCAATAGCATAATAAATAAACCTGATCACATAATTTGTATAATGTTTGTACAAGAGAGCAGCATACGACTTGAGTATGTCTGCAACATCTGAGACTTATTTGGAATTCTCAGAATCAATCAGGATTCTAGGAATAAATTTTTCTAGCTGGAACCTCGCACAATCAGGGCGTCAGAGCTTGATAGAATCAGTCTTGGAACTTATCAATAATAATATTAAAAGGTAAAAAAGGAGGGGGTGGAATGCCAAGGAAATTTAAAATATACATGATTAAAGCATGGGGGGGGGGATATGAAGAAGGGGGTCGGGAAAACTACAGTAGTTGAAAGACTAGGGGTAAAAACTCCAACGTTTCCTTCTAAGCATCCCCCCACCTCCCCATTCCTCTCCCCAGAGTCTCCAGCCTCTCAGGGTAACGAGGAGCGAAATGGAACTTGATGGCAGGGGAAAAATGGCGTCATGTGGGGTAAAATGACGTCACGCCTGCTAAACGACTCCTGCATGAAGGAAATTATGTTACTGCTGTATACATAAAAAGGAAATAAAAGAAATACCAATAAAAGAGATGGTGGACATAACGCAGAGGCTGTGAGGCACTGAGCTGAAGAAGTGGGGATGGAGGAAACCCGATAATACGTACAGTATATAAAAAGTATAAAAGAACATCAAGACACAGATAAAGGAAACAAAATCTCTTGCTCAAATTAATGAGAGAAATATGATATAGACAGGAAATAGGAACCAGCGGAAAAAAAACCTGAAGGAAACCTGATAATTAATAAATAAAACACATTACGTGCCAGTAAGGCAAAATTTACTCAGAAAAAATAAATTAATATTACTCGACCGACGAAGAGGGAAATTTACTACAAGAAACAATAAAAGAAAATGAAGAGAGAGCAAAGGTGAGGAAGAACTTCGCACTGGTGCCACATTCATTTCAACTCTATATATAAAATGAAAAGTGAGACACGGTTAGTTTTCTTTTTAAAAATGAGCCCACAAGGACTCTTCTTGAAACACTTGCAGTTCAACATCATTAAATGGAAAATATAATCTCAAAAAATAAATTACATGCTACACCAATCTACTGGGAAATAGTGAAGTAAATCTGTTAAGGGTCCATCATTCTACAAGAGTTATTTTACGGCTTGAAATATATTCAAGCAATGGACACTGAAATCCTCTTTTATATGCAGTATAATATATGTATGTATATATACTTAGTAATTATTCTTTACTAATTGTTTTTCATGAATCGCATCCTATTCTGTCTGATGTTGCTTTTTGTATATGTATAAGCATGCTTTAAAGTTAATGACATACCGACATATATTCAAGAGCATTGTGTTCTCTTTAATAATAATAATAATAATAAATAATAATAATAATAATAATAATAATAATAATAATAATAATAATATAGGAAGGAAATAGACCCTCTCTTAAACAGGTCTTATTGAAAAGGATGGCTAATATTATGAGTTTAAAAAATACAGGATCTCTTCTAAATCGCTGAGCCTCAAAAGCGAATTATAAGAAAATAGAAAAGATCCTGTATAAGATAAATTGAAATAATACAGCCATCCTTTCAATAATAATAAAATAATAATAATAATAATAATAATAATAATAATAATAATAATAATAATAATAATAATAATATGGAGGAGTCCCTCCTTTAGGGCAGTGTTATTGAAAACAGCTGCTGTTTCAACGGTGTTTATCTGGTATAGAGTCTTCTCTATTTTTCTTGTATCCTCCTCGTCCGTAATTACATGGAATAAGTTTCCAAAAGGCAAGGAAAGATATTCTGCTTTTACTGTTTACTCTACGTTTGCGCGCGCACGCAGGCGGTCATCTGCAGAATGTATGAAATTAAAAGGTGGACAGGTATTTACGGAAGGACAGATGCCTTGGTGGTTCGAATTTTCACTGGTCAGTCTCCGCCTCGGGGGGATCTTCACTGTCAAGTCTTATGGGGCTCGGACCTCCTTGGCTGTATTAATCAGAAAGTCTGGGGGTTTCTGTCGGCGTATCTCCTCCTCCCGGGTCATAAGCCACACACACACACACACACACACATATAATATTTATATGTATTTATGTATGTATATATATATATATATA
>NC_089770.1:26407071-26422071 GCF_040412425.1 Macrobrachium rosenbergii | reverse complement strand
TCGGAGCATCCGAAGGTAACGGTATTATGAATAACTCATCGTGCTGTAACTACGACTATTTTCCCTCTTTATCCTAAATAAAGTTTCGAGAGTGGGTGGAGGGACACAGGGGTTTCTCTCGGAGTCCAGTAGTTCTGTCCCTGTTACGATTAGTCCTCCTGTGAGATGGAGGCCTAGCTCCTCTCGGTATTGCTGTTTGATGCACAGTCCTGAAAGTGGCTGGTCATGTCCTCAGCAGAAGAGTCCTAGACATCTTAATATATGAAGATTATTGAGGCTTGCATTCCTCACTTTAGAACTTTCATTTACATATTAGGATATTTCTTCGGAGTTCGGTCTAGTTGCGGGGAGTGGGGGATGAGTACACTATTTGTGAGAAGATGCGACGTATTTTATTTTTTTTATTGATAGTACAGGATGACAAAACCCTCCTTTCTGCCGTCAGGATGGACAGTGGCGATTATGATGTCCTTTACAATTCGCTCTTCCTTCTTGTAGGGCCATTGTCATCTGATTTTTATGATAAAGTGTTACCGTTTATTATAAAGTGTAACACTTTGTTGTTGTTTGATTCCTAGCCCTTGTGGTGCTATATGCCAAAGGTCCATAACCTTCCTGGTAACCCTCACGATGTCGGTGTTAGGAAGCCGATGTCCACAAGTTGTTGGATGTTCGCTACAGGTTAGGAGATTCCAGGTAGCGGTCCGGGCACTGGCTGGCACCATCGACACTCCTACCTGCTTTGGTAGCCTTATCGTAAACCGAGTAATAGTAGTATTAGTAGTAGTAGTAGTAGTAGTACCAAGCTTTGGGATTAATTTACAGTTTGTGGTTTTTCCCAAAAAACTAGGCTTTGCATCATATCCGTTGAATCTCACATGCTGCGTGAAATATCTTTACTTTAAATCAGGACAAAATCAACTACTAATGAATTCTAAAAGCACTTCAGGTTGGATCCAGCAATACCGATTAAGGAGAAGAGATTCTTCGTTTTCAATGAATTCAATTTGAAGTTGATTAATTTAATTGGCATATTTGACACTAGTAATTTTTGAGCTGATTTTCTTGCCATTCTAAAGGAAGACAGTCCTCTTCAGTGATAATAAAAATAAAATATATCAAGAAATCATGATTTACAATAAAGGTGAACGTATTCGTTGTACTTACTGTCTGAATTTTGAAATCTGAACTAGGGCTTTTTCTAAAAGATATAAGCTAAAAAATATAAAATAAAATTAAACCACACCACAGAGAAAGATGCGATTTTAAAATAAACAAAATCTCCTTTCAGATGAAAGCACCGTATCTATGGCCTGAAAAGCTATTGTTTAGAAGATCCCTATTCGTAGGTTACACCAGTTAATTTAAAAAAGAAAAAGTGAAATATCCGAAAATAAGTAAAATATCAAACATCAAATAACATAAAAAAACAAACTTAATTATTTCCTTTTGGTATGTTAGACGTCAGTTCGGAAAGAAACACATACACCAAACGCTTGATAAGAACTTCATAATCAGCCCTCGTTCTGAAGTTTCTGATTCTCTGTCCAAAACTCATTTAAATTTACAGCCCTAAATCAATGTAGCTCAAACCTGCAAAAAAAAATTATAATTCTCTTTTTACTTTCATTTTATGAGAGAGCGATAAATGAGTGTTTGCATTTCATATTTAATGATGAATTTCAGCTGTGCTTATGTCAGCAATGAAATTGTGAGCGGGTTTACCTACCAGATTATGCATAAGTGTTACTGCAAATGAATAAAGATACACGCACAGTAAAACATGTGTAAATAGGCTCTACATAACTCATTAAATATATATATTTTGGCATGTGTCTTCGATCATCATATATAATCAGGGATTAGGAGCCAGTCTCTCTCTCTCTCTCTCTCTCTCTCTCTCTCTCTCTCTCTCTCTCTCTCTCTCTCTCTCCCCGTTAAATTGCAGAGAGTGCAAGAACCTCCAGTTCCAAAATCGGAAGACAGGGAAAGAATGAAGCCAACGGGAGCTCAGGAGCGATGAAGAAAACTCGGCCAAGAGAGGAATAAAGACTGGATAATGTTCCTTCACACTTTTTGCCAACAGTTTCTTTGGCAGTGCTATTTTGTCTTCCAGCGATGAAGGCAGAGAGAGAGAGAGAGAGAGAGAGAGAGAGAGAGAGAGAGAGAGAGAGAGACGGTATAATGTATTTGGTATAACTCGTATAGCATCAGCTAAACCCCACCCAACTACTCAAAGAGAAATACTGCGAACATTCTCAAATGTCTGCTCACTGTTGTGACACAGCAGCATTTAAACCCGACAACCGTGGATACAAATTTATGTAGAACACATCCAAACAATCATTTGGACGCCTCCCAGGAAATGGCTTCCATCAAAAGGAGCAAAACCTGAGACAGCTGGAAGAAAGTCCCAAATGAGAAATCGCCCATCACGTTCCTAAAAGGGGGTCGGGAAAGTCTTTCTCTCTTTGAGTATCTGTCACCCGTAACTTCCTGAAAGGTTCCCTAGAGGAACTGAGAGGACTCTAAAGGATTCTGAAGGAAGGAAACGACCCATGACCACGGCTGACCTGAGAATCAGTCTTATGTGACCTGGGAATTGGGGTAATATTTGTCAACATCATTCAATCGCCTTAAAGGACGGAAAACTCTCTTATCCTCATTATTTCCTTTTTTATTTCCCTACAGATTTCTTCTACCAGGAAGGCGCCTCTAAAATCTTATGTCCGTTCCCTAGTTTTTCTACTCATATGCTCTCTCTCTCTCTCTCTCTCTCTCTCTCTCTCTCGTTCCTCTCTCTTTTCTCTCTCTCTCTGTTCCCTAGTTTTTCTCTCATATGCTCTCTCTCTCTCTCTCTAGGCAGACGAGCCTTAGATTCACGCAATTTCTGTCGCAGAAGTTAACGCCTTGGTGCAAACAGCTGCGGTTTCCATGGCTACCGACAGGCGAAGAAGAGCGTAAAATGTCATGAATTAGAGCTTCAGGACGGATATTATGTGCCTGTCTGAATCCCTCATGACAGCATCAAAGCAAAAAACAATAACATAATAAATAAGCCGGCTCACATAATTTTTGAAATGTTTGTACAAGGGAGCAGCATACGACTTGAAAATGTCTGCAACATCTGAGACTTATTTGGAATTCTCAGAATCAATCAGATTTTAGAATACCAGTCCTCTTCTGAAAGTCTTTGCACTTCTGAAGGTTGTGTTCTTTTTCTGAAAATGCAAGTCCACTCCTGAAGGAACTCTGTTACTTTTACAAGCACAGATCCTCCGACTTTTTCTACCATGTTCTGTTGCTTTTCTGAAATGCTCTTTCTCCTCCCGTGAAAGAACTGTGCCAATCGTGTATGTACTGTACATGCTTGCTTCTGAAAATACTGACTAACAGTTTCAGTTAATGTTAACGAATCATTGTAAAAATTCTCTCTCTCTCTCTCTCCTTCATTATGACGAATTACTGATTGCGTATGAAGGAAGATCATAAGACTATAGATTATTTTAAACAACCCCCCCTTCTCCCCCAGCGTTCTTCTCCGTTTCTTAAGTAAGTAAAATGAGCTGTTTTCCAGAATTAAAGAATCCGAGTAAAGTTTCAATAGTTGGGCTTTCGGGAATGATACTGAAGAATGCTATTTTGGGTATGATCTGGGCAATGTTGTCGAGAAGGGAGTGTTTGTGGGGAGGGGGAGAGTTGGAGGGAATGGGGAATTGCGTGTGGGAGGGGACGGCATCGGGATTGGTAGAGGATGTAAGCGGAGGAAAGAAGGGGTTAGGGGATCTTTTTTTTATCTTTTTGTTCATAGGTTTTGTTTGATTTGCCAAGTGGCGCGAGGGTCCTGTTGCCTGCTTCATGAATATTCAGTGAGTAAATACAGAGCGCCACTAGAATGTTTGCTGAGGGGAATCGCTCGTTTAAAGGTCAAGTTTATCTTGGTAATACTCCTGCCTCTACATGGAAAAGGATGGAGAGAAAATAATATATATATATATATATATATATATATATATATATATATATATATATATATATATATATATATATATATATATCTGTATATATAAAGAAGAGAGAGAGAGAGAGAGAGAGAGAGAGAGAGAGAGAGAGAGAGAGAGAGAGAGAGAGAGAGAGCATATGAGTATAAAAACCATGGAACTGACGTAAGATTTTAGAGGCGTCTTCCTGGTAGAAGAAATCTGTAGGGAAATAAAAAAGGAAATAATGAGGGATAAGAGAATTTTCCGTCCTTTAAGGCGATTGAATGATGTTGACAAATATTACCCCAATTCCCAGGTCACGCAAGACGGATTCTCAGGTCAGCCGTGGTCATGGGTCGTTTCCTTCCTTCCAGAATCCTTTAGAGTCCTCTCAGTTCCTCTAGGAACCTTTCAGGAAGTTACGGGTGACAGACACTCAAAGAGAGAAAGACTTTCCTGACCCCCTTTAGGAACGTGATGGGCGATTTCTCATTTGGGACTTTTCTTCCAGCTGTCTCGGTTTGTGCGCCCTTTGATGGAGGCCATTTCCTGGGAGGCGTCCAAATGAATGTTTGATGTGTTCTACATAAATTTGTATCCACGCTCGTCGGGTTTAAATGCTGCTTTGTCACAACAGTGAGCAGACATTTGAGAATGTTCGCAGTATTCTCTTTGAGTAGTTGGTTGGGATTTAGATGATGCTGAACGAGTTATACCTTATAGTTTATATAGGATCAAGGAATGAATTATATCTCTCTCATCTCTCTCTCTCTCTCTCTCTCTCTCTCTCTCTCTCTCTCTCTGCCTTCATCGCTGGGAGACAAAACAGCACTGCGAAAGGAACTATTGGCAAAGAGTGTGAAGGAACATTATCCACTCTTTATTCCTCTCTTGGCCGAGTTTTCTTCTTCGCCCCCGAGCTCTTGTTGTCTTCATTCTTTCCCTGTCCTCCGATTCTGGAACTGGGGGTTCTAGCACTCTCTGCAATTTAACGGAGAGAGAGAGAGAGAGAGAGAGAGAGAGAGAGAGAGAGACTGGCTCATGAACCCTGGATATATATAATGATCGAAGACACGTGCCAAAGTATATAAATTTGATGAATTATGTAGAGCTTGTTTATACATATTTTACTGTGCGGGTCTTTTTTTTCATTTACAGTAACACTTATGCATAATCTGGTAGGTAAACCAGCTCACAATTCAATTGCTGACATAAGCACAGCTGAAATTCATCATTAAATGTGAAATGCAAACACTCAAGAGTCTATCTATATCGCTCTCATAAAATGAAAGTAAAAAGAAAAGTATAATTTTTGTTTTGCAGGTTTGAGCTGCATTGATTTAGGGCTGTAAATTTAAATGAGTTTTGGACAGAGAATCAGAAACTTCAGAACGAGGGCTGATTATGAAGTTCTTATCAAGCGTTTGGTGTATGTGTTTCTCTCCGAACTGACGTCTAACATACCAAAGGGAAATCATTTAAGAAGTTTGTTTTTAAATGTGTGTATTTTGATGTTTTGATATTTTATTCATTTTCGGATATTTCACTTTTTCTTTTTTAAATTAACTGGTGTAACCTACGAATAAGGATCTTCTACAGTAAATAATAGCTTTTCAGGCCATAGATACGGTGCTTTCATCTGAAAGGAGATTTTGTTTATTTCATAATCTCATCTTTTTCCCTGGTGTGGTTTTATTAATTTTTTTTTTTTAGCTTATATCTTTCAGAAAAAGTCCTGGTTTAAATTTCAAAATACCAGTCAGTAAGTACAACGACTAAGTTCACCTTTATTGTAAATCATGATTTCTTGATATTATAACTGATTTTTATTATCACTGAAGAGACTGTCTTCCTTTAGAAAGACAAGAAAATCAGCTCAAAAATTACTGGTATTAAATATGCCAGTTACATGAATCAGCTTAAAAATGAATGCATTGAAAACGAAGAATCTCTTCTCCTTAATCTGTATTGCTGATCCAACCTGAAGTGCTTTTAGAATTCATTAGTAGTTGATTTTGTCCTGATTTAAAGTAAAGATATTTCACGCAGCATATGGGATTCAACAGATATAATGCAAAGTCTAGTTTTTAGAGAAAAACCACAAACTGTAAGTTAATCCCAAAGCTTGGTACTACTAATACTACTACTAATACTGCTACTATTACTCGGTTTACGATAAGGCTGCCAAAGCAGGGAAGTGTGTCGACGGTGCCAGCCAGTGCCCGGACCGCTACCTGGAATCTGCTATCCTGTAGCGGACACCCAGCAACTTGTGGACATCGGCTCCCTAACACCAACATCGTGACGGTTACCAGGAAAGTTATGGACCTTTGACATATAGCGCCACAAGAGCTAGGAATCAAACAACAACAATCGTCACACTTTATAATAAACGGTAAAACTTTATCATAAAAATCAGATAACAATGGCCCTACAAGAAGCCAGAGCGAAATGTAAAGGACATCATAATCGCCACAGTCCATCCTGATGCCAGAAGGACGGGTTGTCATCTTGTATTGTTAATAAAAAAAAAAAATATGTCACATCTTCTCACAAATAGTGTAGTCATGGCCCCCCACACCAGACCGAACTCCGAAGAAATAACCTAATATGTAAATGAAATTTCTAAAGTGAGGAATGCAAGCCTCAATAAGCTCATGTATGTCTAGGACCCTTCTGCTGAGGAAGTGACCAGCCACTTTCAGGACTGTGCATCAAACAGCAGTACCGGGAGGAGCTAGGCCTCCATCTCACAGGATGACTAATAGTAACAGGGACAGAACTACTGGACTACGAGAGAAACCCCTGTGTCCCTCCACCCACTGTCGAGACTTTGTTTAGAATAAAGAGGAACGATAGTCGTATAGTTACAGTACGATGAGTTATTCATACTATCGTTGCCTTCGGATGCTCCGAAGATTACCAGAGAGAGAGAGAGAGAGAGAGAGAGAGAGAGAGAGAGAGAGAGAGAGAGAGAGCTCTTCCATCATTATGTTCTCGCATCATGTGCATAAGAGCCAATTTTCTTCTTGTCATATCCATTCTCCGCTGAAATTAAAACGATGTCGGTTTTGAAATGTCTGGGCTAATAAATTACTCTGAAGTAAATTTGCTCTGTTCTAATAGATTGGACCTTTACTCTTCCAACTATACACTGAAGATAGAAAACATTCAAATAACTTAAAAAGAATTATATATATATATAATAAAATTATATATATATATATATATATATATATATATATATATATATATATATATATATATATATTTATATGTACATATATATAGAAAGTAATCACCACATGAGCACGTGTTTCATAGAAATAAATTACTACTTTACATTGCTATTGAAGAGGGGGGGAGGTCTCAAATAAAAAGCCGGGGGTTTCAGAAGAGGATCGGTACTCTCAGAAATGATACACAACTTTCAGAATTTGAATGCTACCAATATTAGGGAAATACGAACCTTCCGGCAATGTACAGACGGAATTCCGGATACCGGAAAACCCCCACCAATCAACAAAACATATATTCCTGATTCAGGTCTCTTCAAAATCTAACTTAGTCATACTCTACACAACACTCTAGCTAAGTCGATTCTTAACTCCTTTAAATATTAATTAAACTGTTTAACACCTACGGTCTTACTTAATAGATGTTCGGACGCAAGAAGGGAACGAAAATACATAATAAATGGAAAGTGCTTTGATGTAGTGTTGAAAAGACTTCTATGAAGTTCATCAAATTTCAATGACGACATGGTAGTCTTTGCATAGACAACTATCAGTGTCGATTCCAATGTTTAAACAACAACTTAGACAATATCTTCCGTCATGCTTTAGTTTGATTCCATACTAATTGTAAAACAATAGACATAAATGTATGATTCAGTTTTTTCAGTTCTCTCTCTCTCTCTCTCTCTCTCTCTCTCTCTCTCTCTCTCTCTCTCTCTCTCTCTCTGTAGCAGACGAGCCTTAGATTCACGCAATTTCGTCGCAGAAATTTACGCTTTGGTGCAAACAACTGCCGTTTCCATGGCTACTGACAGGCGACAGAGAGCGTAAAATATCATGAATTACAGCTTCAGGAAGGCTATTATGTGCCTATCTGAATCCCTCACGACAGCATCATCGCTAAAAACAATAACATAATAAATAAACCCGATCACATAATTTGTGTAATGTTTGTACAAGAGAGCAGCATACTACTTGAGTATGTCTGCAACATCTGGGACCTATTTGGAATTCTCAGAATCAATCAGGATTCTAGGAATAAATTTTTCCAACTGGAACCTCGCACATCTCCATAGAATCAGTGTTGGAACATATCAATATTCATACGCATAACAATAATAATTAAAAAAAAAAAAAAAGGAGGGGTGGAATGCCAAGGAAAATTTAAAAAATACATGTTTAAAGCATGGGGGGGGGGGATACGGAGAAGGGGCGTCGGGAAAACTACAATAGTAGAAAGACTGGGGGTCAAAACTCCAGCGTTTCCTTCTAAGCATCCACCCCTCCGCCCCACTCCTCTCCCCAGTCTCCAGCCTCTCAGGGTAACGAGGAGCGAAATGGAACTTGAAGGCAGGGGAAAAATGGCGTCATATGGAGTAAAATGACGTCATGTGCTAAACGACTCCTGCGAAGGAAATTATGTTACTGCTGTATACATAAAAAGGAAATAAAAGAAATACCAATAAAAGAGGAGGTGGACATAACGCAGAGGCTGTGAGACATTGAGCAGAAGCAATGGAGATGGAGGAAACCAGATAATACGTACAGTATATAAAAAGTATAAAAGAATATCAAGACACAGATAAAGGAAACAAAATCTCTTGCTCAAATTAATGAGAGAAATATGATAAAGACAGGAAATAGTAACCAGTGGAAAAAAAATGAAGGAAACTTGATGATTAATAAATAAAAGGTAAAATATAGTTACGTGCCAATAAGGCAATATTTACTTAGAAAAAATCAATTAATATTACTCGGCCGACAAAGAGGGAAATTTACTACAAGAAACAATAAAAGAAAATGAAGACAGAGCAAAGGTGAGGAAGAACTTCGCACTGGTGCCATTTTCATTTCAACTCTATATATAAAATGAAAAGTGAGACACGGTTAGTTCTGTTTTAAAAATGAGCCCACAAAGACTCTTCTTGAAACACTTGCTGTTCAACATGATTAAATGGAAAATATAATCTCAAAAACAAATTACATGTTACACCAATCTACTGGGAAATAGTGAAGTAAATCTGTTGAGGGTCCATCATTCTATAAGTGTTATTTTACAGCTTGAAATATTTTCAAGCAATGGACACTGAAATCCTCTTTATACAGTATACAGTATGTTTTATATATAGTTTTATATAATATATATATATATATATATATATATATATATATATATATATATATATATATATATATATATATATATATATATATATATATAATATATATATATATATATATATATATATATATATATATAATTTATAATATATAATATATATATATATATATATATATATATATATATATATATATATATATATATATATATATATATATATATATATTATATATATATATATAGACAGTAATTATTAGATATTACTAAATATATTTTAATGAATATATATATATATATTCCTATGCTCTGATGTTATATATATATATTTGTATATATGCGCATATTTATATGTATATAATAGACAGTAATTATTCTTTACTAATGTTTTCAAGAGCATTGTCTTGATGTTCCTTTTGTATTTAAAAACAAGTTAATGACATACCGACATAATCAAGAGCATTGTGTTCTCTTTAAAAATAATAATAATAATAATAATAATAATAATAATAATAATAATAATAATAATAATAATAATAATAATATAGGAAGGAAATAGACCCTCTCTTAAACAGGTCTTATTGAAAAGGATGGCTGTATTATGGCCAATATTCTTATTGGCCAGTTACTGACCTAAATCGCTGAGCCTCAAAAGCGAATTACAAGGGAAATAGAAAAGATCCTATATAAGATAAATTCGCATAATACAGCCATCCTTTTCAATAATAATAATAATAATAATAATAATAATAATAATAATAATATTGGAGGAGTCCCTCCTTTAAGGCAGTGTTATTGAAAACAGTTGCTGTTTCAACGGTGTTTATCTGGTATAGAGTCTTCTCTATTTTTATTCTATCCTTCTCGTCTGTAATTACATGGAATAAGTTTCCAAAGGGCAAGGAAAGATATTCTGCTTTTGCTGTTTACTCATACGTTTCGGAGCGCACGCAGGCAGGCGGTCATCTGCAGAATGTATGAAATTAAAAGGTGGACAGGTATTTACGGAAGGACAGATGTCTTGGTGGTTCGAATTTTCACTGGTCAGTCTCCGCCTCGGGGGATCTTTGCTGTCAAGCCTTATGGGGCTCGGACCTCCTTGGCTGTATTAATCAGAAAGTCTGGGGGTTTCTGTCGGGGTATCTCCTCCACCCGGGTCATAAGCCACACACACACACACACACACACACACACAACATATAATATTTATACATATATATATATATTATATATATATATTATGTATATACACTATATACATACTGTACATACATACATACATATATATATATATATATATATATATATATATATATATATATATATATATATATATATATATATATATATATATATATATATATATATATATATGTAAACATAAACATCATCAAAATCAGGAACAGGCTTATGTATAATAAACATTAGTCTTGAAATTTAGCTTTCAAATGTGTGCAAACTCTCCAAAAAAAATTCTCAGTACATATGCAAGTAACGCATAGGAACACGAGCAGAAAGAAAGCCAATAAAAATGAACCGAAAAATTAACTGATTTTAGAAGAAACAGTTAAAAGAAAAGAAATCCTTCCGGGTCATGCGATTTACTGATATTTGTAGGAGGGGGTAAAAAGCTCTTGGAAAAAACCCAGAGCCCTTAAAAATACTCTTGGAATAAAAGAGGCTTCAACAAAAGCTCATGGAAAATCAGAAGTCTTTCAATGACATCTAATGAGTTCGAGATGCTGCAAGATTTATGTTATCAAGGTTCGGCAAAAATTACAATATTAAAAATATTATTTTTGGCCGAATCTTACTTTGGAGGACAAGAAGAAGAGAGCTCTTTTTTTTCTAAGAAAATGTGTTGTTTGTTTCCTTGAAGTTGTATGAAAGTAAAGAATTTGTCCATGTCCACTGGTTACTCTTTAATACAGTTAGCCACTGAAAATATTTGCTCAGACTTCTTACACAAATTTAGGAAGGTAATGAGACAAAGGTAGTGAGACAGAGGTGAAAAGGACCGGCGTGCAGGAATGGGAAGCTCAAAACAATTGACGGAATCTGGATGACACTGACGATATGTCACCACGAAAATCATTTCACCTTTCTAATAATTAGCAACTGGAACCATAGTTGACTCCATGCTATATTTCTGTGGTACTTTTTTCATTTGTGAGTTTTAATATTTATCCTATTTAGGAGAGTTTTGGTTACTATCTGCTGTGTAATACGAAAAGAAAAATACCTTCAGTGTAATGGAATGAAGAATTTAACCTGCATAATTTGATTTACACCAACAAAATCATCAGCTAATTTCCATAAACAAATACAAGTTCATATTCCACTTTTCTTATTTTCCCAGAAAAAGAACCCATTTGAAAACCAAGTAAACTACAATGAGAAAGGACGTCACGTATTCGAAATGGTAACACAAAAATCCTAAAAAAAAAAAAAAATAGCTCTCAGGAACGTTACCACGTAGCATGTGATTACGTCACGTCCGAGAGACTGAAATTCTCAAGACTGATGATAAGAACTTCAAAATAATCCCAGTCCCTGAAGTTTACGATTCACTCTCTAAAACTAATTTAAATTTACATCCCTGTATCAGAGCAAGTTTAGACTAATAAGAATTTTTTATGAGGGTGTGGGGAAGTGACCGGTGTCACCATTTTCCAGTGAGTGATAAAAAAGTAGTGATAATATTTGGATTTGCGTATAGACAAATATAACTTCGCAAAATATGCGTGTGTGGATATTTTGGCACAGTCTTCCTGTTAATGATTTCAACATCTCCCATTAAGTGCTTAGGTATATGTAAAGTCGAATATTTGGTGGCAACGATAATTTTCTGGCTTTTTAGCACAGTCTCTCTGATTGGAGAGGGGTTGCCGCAAAATAGTCGATGCCACAAGTCTGCTAAGATCTAAAGGATATATATATATATATATATATATATATATATATATATATATATATATATATATATATATATATATATATATATATATATATATGACTATTTATCACATATCATTCATATACAATCAGAAAGCTACAAACGTCCTTTAATATCAATTCACTCTACCTCGAAATAATATATTTTCATATATGTTGAATTTTTATTGATAATAAGTCCACCGTCCGACCCCACGGGACTGCGTTAGTGTCACTGTAGTCCTGATTCCTCGTCCGTCGCTGGTTCGACCCCACGGGACGGTGGACTTATTATCAACTAAAAAAAATAATGAAAATATATATTAAGAGTGAACTGATATTACCAATATATATATATATATATATATATATATATATATATATATATATATATATATATATATATATATATATATATATATATATATTTTCACACTGGAATCGAACTGCTGTCTGTCTCACAAATAAAACACACAAGAGTGCTACCAACTGACTCACACAAATGAAAAAAGAAAAAAAATTGGAACCTGAGTACTTCTGTACCTAAGGTACTTCCTGAGAAGGCTGAAGCCTAAGTTACAAGCGGGTTTCACGCAACTTTCCGACCCACCAATGATTTAATTGCTAGCATTTCATTTGAATTACCCCTTCGGCTTGAATATAGTGGAAAAATTAACACATTAGCAAATGTTTTACAGAAATAAATTTCTGACTCACATCGGCATGGAAAGGCCAGGGCCCAGGAAAAACCACAGGTACAGAAGTACTTACGTGCCAAATCCTTTTATGGGCTATGTGCGCCCTGGCCTTTTATTTGAGACGCTTGATAGCAATGTAAGGTAGTAATCTATTTCTATTAAACACGTGTTCATGTGATGATTACTTCTATATATATATATATATATATATATATATATATATATATATATATATATATATATATATAATGTATATATACATAAATATATAAACACACACATATATATATACACATATATATAAATTATTTTAAGTTATTGGAATGTTCTTCCATCTTCAGTATATAGTTGGAAGAGTAAAGGTCCAATCGATTAGAACAGAGCAAATTTACTTCAGAGTAATTTGTTAGCCCGGACATTTCAAAACCGACACGTTTTAATTTTAGCGGAGAATGGATACGATAAGAAAAAAAGTGGCTCTTATGCACATGATGCGAGAAGAAACTGGAGAACATAATGATGAAAGAGCTCTCTCTCTCTCTCTCTCTCTCTCTCTCTCTCTCTCTCTCTCTCTCTCTCTCTCTCTCTCTCTCTCTCTCTCTCTCTCTCTGGTGATCTTCGGAGCATCCGAAGGTAAGAGTAGTATGAATAACTCATCGTACTGTAACTATACGACTATCTTTCCACTTTATTCTAAATAAGTCTTGAGAGTGAGTGGAGGGACACAGGGGTTTCTCTCGGAGTCCAATAGTTCTGTCCCTGTTACTATTAGTCCTTCCTTGAGAAGGAGGCCTAGGTCATCCAGGTATTGCTGATTGATGCATAGTCCTGAAGTGGCTAGTCACTTCCTCAGCAGAAGAGTCTAGACATCCTAGTATATGAAGATTATTGAGGCTTGCATTACTCACTTTAGAAATTTCATTTACATATTAGGTTATTTCTTCAGAGTTCGGTCTGGTTGGGGGGGGGGGATAAGTACACTATGGGTGAGAAGATGCGACATATTTTTTTCTATTGATAGTACAATATGACAAACACCCCTTCTGCCATTAGGATGGACTGTGGCGGTATGGTGTCCTTTACAATTCGCTCTTCCTTCTTGTAGGGTCATTGTCATCTGATTTTTATGAAAATGTGTTACCGTTTATTATAAAGTGTGACACTTGTTGTTTGATTCCTAGCTCCTGTGGTGCTATATGCCAAAGGTCCATAACCTTCCTGGTAACCGTCACGATGTCGGTGTTAGGAAGCCGATGTCCAGAAGTTGCTGGGTGTCCGCTACAGGACAATAGATCCCAGGTAGAAGTCCGGGCACTGGCTGGCACCATCGACACACTTCCCTGCTTTGGTAGCCTTAACGTAAACCGAATGGTATTAGTAGTAGTAGTAGCAGCAGCACCAAGCTTTGGGATTAACTTACAGTTCGTGGTTTTTCTCTAAAAACTAGACTTTACATTATATCTGTCGAATCCCACGTGCTGCGTAAAATATCTTTACTTTAAATCAAGACAAAATCAATTACTAATGAATTCTAAAAGCAATTCAAGCTGAAACCAGAAATACAGATTAAGGAGTAGAGATTCTTCTTTTTCAATGAATTCATTTTTCGGCTAATTCATGTAACTGGCATATCTGATACTAGTAATTTTTTACCTGATTTTCTTGTCTTTCTAAGGGAAGACAGTCCTCTTCAGTGTTAATAAAAATCAAGTATAATATCAAGAAATCATGATTTACAATAACCGTCAACTTAGTCGTTGTACTTACTGCTGCTATTTTGAAATTTGAACTAGGACTTTTTCTGAAGATAGCTAAAAAAAAATAAAATCACACCAGAGAGAAAGATGCGATTTGAAAATAAACAAAATCTCCTTTCAGATGAAAGCACCATATTTAAGGCCTGAAAAGGTATTATTTAGAAGATCTTTATTCGTAGGTTACACCAGTTAATTTAAAAAAGAAAAAGTGAAGTAACCGAAAATAAGTAAAATATCAAAAAATCAAAATACATTAAAAACAAGCTTCTTTAA
>NC_089770.1:26394571-26402071 GCF_040412425.1 Macrobrachium rosenbergii | reverse complement strand
TGGCTCGACAACATTGAAAAGATCCTGAAGACCTATCAGCCCTCTACTGAAGAAGTGTCTCTGATCCTGGGAAAGAACCTTGAAGGGAAAGGTGCCATTGCACTCAATGCTCTCCCCCTGAGGATCAAGGAAATCTCACCCTTGTCCACCAAGCCATCATAAAGGCTTTGAGATAACTCCTGACTGTTGGAGGAAAAGGTGGAGAAATATGTCCAAAGAGTGAGGCCAGACCTGGTCTGAGTGGATTTTTAAAAAGACCCAAGCCTCAAAATGATTGCTAGAATCTCTCAAAGCCACTAGTGCAGAGAAAATCCTCAAGCTCTTCCAGCTCGAGGACTTTTTACATTATGCCCCGCCAGCCCTGGTCTCCCATCTGTGCAACAAGGCGCCTAAGACAGTGGTCAAATGCTGTCCTTGGGCTTACATCTGAGATACAAATCATCCTCATCTTAGTTCCCATGGACAAAAATTATATCCCTCCTTGCCTACCTCAACCAACTCCCACCAACCTCCCAAGAATGGGCACCCTTCAAAGAAACTCATGTTTTGGGTATTGTAAAAGAACAGCACGTGCGACTGAACAGTGCCACTTGAAGGGACATTGCCAAGAAAAGATTATAGCCAGACTTATTGCCCCGCTTGTAAGATTTATGGGCATTTGTCCCCAATGGGCAAAATGCCCTAATAATTAAGTAAGTACTCCCACCTTTGCCTTGGCAATCACCAACCCAAAATCCATAGGCTCCCCAACCCAGGGTCCCATATATGTGGCATCTCCCCGAGGTAGATGCCACTCCAGCCAGATCAAGGCATTTGATGACTCTGGCGCACAAATGTCCCTCACAAGGAAAGAAAAATTTCTCCAAGGAGCTAACATTAACAGACCTAAACTCATCACGATTTAAGGTATCAACCACTTTAAAAAGATACTTCCTACTGTTGAGCTGAGGATTACAAGACCTCATAGATCTAAAATCTGTGACCTTGCAGTAGCCAGACACATTCCTGGAGGTTATGACATCCTTCTGGGACAAGATTTCCAGCCCCCATCTAAATTACAGCAATCTCAGGGTCCAGACCCCTCAAACCATTCATTAGGCATGAGTAAGCCTCAAATGCCTGCATTCATCCCACTGCCAGTGCCACCTGAGTACACTTTGCAGTGGCCACCTCCACCTCAGCAAATTTCAAAGTTCAGTCCTGTGCCAAGCCCTGCCCCAGTGCCAGTGCCAAGGCACCAAGTAGATCTCCCTCCAAGAGATCCCAAACTTGAGTCACAATCTCTGCCTGTGTCACTAGGGTACATTGAGCAGTGCCAAGCTCCATCAGACCTGAACGGCGAGCAAATTCCTGATACAATACCAGTGCCTGAGCCTGCCTTAGTGCCATTGCCAGAGAACATCCCCAATCTCCATTCAGACGAGCCCAGTCGGGGTCCTCTCTTTTCTCCCGACCTGGCTCCCCTACCAGTACCAGTCAGAGAGACAGATTATCCTGACCACAGCTGAAGCTCACCCAAACATGCGGCCTCCCAACCTGTGCCTGAACTGGTCATTGCAACCTGCGAGCCTCGCACCCACCGAAACCTCTTCCTCTCTTTCCCAGTCGTCCGCAGACCAGATCATGAGTAAGGATTCTGATGAACTCAAGGAACTGCGACAGCCTATGGTAGAACTTGTAAGGAGTGCCCATGCTTCGGCCGTCAAAGAAGTCGACATGGGTGGCACTTAAATGTCCTCCTCAGGCTTGGTTCCACCGACTCCCTGGCCAAGACAAACCATTGAACTAAGAGAGGTCCACAGAAGAAATACCTCAGGCGTAGATAACTCCAGGTAGCTTAAAGAGAGCTAATGAGCTCTCCTGGCACAGTGACATTCCTTTATCCCACGAAGACTTTGGCACTTCTATCCAGAAGAGGGTGTCAGGGTTCTTCACCCACAGTATTTATTTTCTTTATAATTCTGTAATTTATTCTTTTCCTTTAACATTTCCCTTCCTTATTTTGATTATTACTCACATTATATTATGCTTTACAACGCCCATCAAGGAATAATACATTTTACAATAATATATGCCATAGCCATTAGGTATTACCATATGAGTGGCAACTGGCACAGTGCCATTATCGTAGATGTTGGCAGATGATCCTGCCAGAGGAGTCGCATCCTCTGATTGCCTTGCGGCCTTTTTGGACTAAAGAATGAACCATATCCATTTTTCCATAGGCTAAAGAATATAATTTTGGCATATCTAATCATCATCTTTTTATAACAATCATTAATTTCTTGAATTTGTCATCTATTCTCTCACAAACTTGTGTTTATAGTGCCCGAATGGCACTGAGCCATCGCTTTCAAGTATTGTGGCAATGCCTAGCTAATCCCACGCTTACTTTGTAATGCCTCTCCAAGACAGACTAACTGCATGCATGCAAAATTCATACTTGAGCTATTATTTAGAATGCATGAAATATCTATAGAATTAACCTAGTATCACTTCATTATTTTAACTATACCATTACATTGTGAATATACTTTGATTGACATTCCTCATAAGCTGCCTTAACAGAATGGGAATTTAATGATAGATTATGTCATTTCTAGCAGCAAATATTTATTCTGTGTTAAATGTAAATGTTACAATTGATGTTTTGCCTCTTGAAATTAGTTTCAATGCAGAAATTTAAGTTAGAACATAGGGCACCAAAGGGAAGCGAGAGAGAAATAAAGTCTTTAAGTGAGTTTGCTTGCCGGTAATCATTCTCATCCGGTTTAGGGTGTGAATGCTAACTTGGTTGGGAGGTGCAACGAAGGAAACTTCTTTCCAAGCAACCTCACCAGCTTTTTATAATAATAATGTTACAGATAAAAGAATAAAATTCATTTTACTCATCTTTAAATAAAAGAACTGTGGGTTTCATTCGCCCCTTTACCAATTCTCTCCTTTTTTCCCTATATGCATAAGCCCTTAATCCCTCTCTCTGTTCAAAGTGACTGCCTGAAACCCTTATTTCTAGGAGCAGTTTCGGAGATGCAAATCCCTCGCCGGTGGCGGACAACTAGAAGGCGGGGGGGAGCCAAGAGAAGAAAGTGCTGGCCCATAGTTCCAGAACATGTGGTGACTGCTAGGACACCCAGGAATGACCCCACATGCAGTTCTCTTTGAGTGTATTTTTATTTTGCAAGTAATCATCTTGCATTTCATTGCAGATTGGCCTTGGCTGTGGAACCAATGTTGGCTCTATCCCATGTGCAGTAGACTAAGGGCTTTATACCACCCCTTAGTCTACTTCTCTGTGATGTTCCTGCTATGAAGACATCATTGGCGTAGAATATTTCTCCTCTATAGGATTCATTCATTTAGCAGGACCTTATTATTGCCTGCCCTGTAATTCGTCATTCTTATGATCTGTGTTTATTATGTAAATATAATTAATTAAGAAAACCCTTGAGTTTAAGTAATCTTTTAACTCAATGAAGAAGGCCCTAAACTGCATTTTCCCCCCTTGTTTCTCATCTACAGGGCTGCCTTAACCAGTCTTATTAGTCAGATTTTAGTTAAAATATGGTAGTTTCCTTGGTAAATGTGATCATCCATTGCAGCCCAGAATCCAGTAAGTATCTAAGGCACACCCGCAGTAATATTAATATAGATATTTTTCTCTCCATCCTTTTCCATGTAGAGCGGGAGTATTACCACGATAAAATTGACCTTTAAACGAGCGATTCCCCTCAGCAAACATTCTAGTGGTGCTCTGTATTTACTCACTGAATATTCATGAAGCAGGCAACAGGACCCTCGCGCCACTTGGCAAATCAAACAAATCCTATGAACAAAAAACAAAAAAAAAAAAAAACTCCCCCACTAACCCCTTCCTTCCTCCCCTTACATCCTCTACCAATCCCCCTCCCGTCCCCTCCCACACGCAATCCGCATTCCCTCCAACTATCCCCTTCCCCTACAAACACTCCCCTTTCAACAACATTGCCCAGTACCCTAAATAGCATTCTTCAGTATCATTCCCGAAAGCCCAACTATTGAAACTTGACTCGGATTCCAAAGCAATGTTCGCTTTTTCTTTAATTCTGTAAAACAGCTCATATTACTTACTTAAGAAACGGAGAAAAACGCTGGGGGAGAAGGGGGGGGATTGTTTAAAATAATCTATAGTCTTATGATCTTCGTTCCTGCGCAATCAGTAATTCGTAATAATGAAGGAGAGAGAGAGAGAGAGAGAGAGAGAGAGAGAGAGAGAGAGAGAGAGAGAGAGAGAGAGGTTTTTTACAATGATTCGTTAACATTAAGTGAAAGTGTTAGTCAATATTTTCAGAAGTAAGCATGTACATACATAACTGGCACAGTTCTTTCACGGGAGAAAGAGCATTTTCGGAAAAGTAACAGAACAAGGTAAAAAAAGTCGGAGGATCTGTACTTTTAAAAGTAACGCAGTTCCTTCAGGAGTGGACAGTCGGAATTCCGGATACCGGAAAACCCCCACCAATCAACAAAACACATGTTCCTGATTCAGGCTCTTTAAAATCTAATCTAATCATACTCTACACAAAACTCTAGCTTCTACACAACACTCTAGCTAAGGCGATTCTTAATTCCTTTAAATATTAATTAAATTGTTTGATACCTATGGTCTTACTTAACACATGTTCGGACGCAAGAAGGGGACTATAATACATAATAAATGGAAAGTGCTTTGAGGTACTGTTGAAGACACTTCTATGAAGGCCATCAAATTCCAATGAGGGGCAGTCTTTGTACAGACAACTATCAGTGTCGATTCCAAGGTTTAAACAACAACTTAGACAATATCTTACCGTCATGCTTTGCTTTGATTCCACACTAACTGTAAACAATAAACATAAATGTGTAATTCAGTTTTCAATTCTTAATCTAATTATTGCTAGAGTGTGAAGTCTCTCTCTCTCTCTCTCTCTCTCTCTCTCTCTCTCTCTCTCTCTCTCTCTTTATGTAGCAGACGAGCCTTAGATTCACGCAATTTCGTCGCAGAAGTTAACGCCTTGGTGCAAACAGCTGCGGTTTCCATGGCTACCGACAGGCGAAGAAGAGCGTAAAATGTCATGAATTAGAGCTTCAGGAAAGCTATTATGTGCCTGTCTGAATCCCTCATGACAGCATCAAAGCAGAAAACAATAACATAATAAATAAACCGGATCACATTCGACTTGAATATGTCTGCAGCATCTGAGACTTATTTGGAATTCTCGGAATCAATCAGGATTCTAGGAATAAATTTTTTTCCTTAGAACCTTCGGAATATACCAATACTCATACACATAACAATAAGACTATTAAAATAAAAGGGGGGATGGAATGCCAGGGAAAATAAAAAAAAACACATGAATAAAGCATGGGGAGGGGGGATGTGAAGAGAGGGCGTCGGGAAAACTACAGTAGTTGAAAGACTGGGGGTTAAAAACTCCAGCGCTTTCTTCTAAGCATTTCCCCCGCCTTTTTTTTTCACGAGAGTCCCCAGCCTCTCAAGATAACGAGGATCGAAATGGAACTTGATGGCAGGGGAAAAATGGCGTCATGTGGAGTAAAATGACGTCACGCCTGGTAAATGACTCCTGCGAAGGAAATTATGTTACTGCTGTATACATAAAAATGAAATAAAAGAAATACCAATAAAACAGGAGGTGGACATAACGCGGAAACCGTGAAACATATTATCTGGAAACCAGGTAATATGAATATAAAAAGTATAAAAGAACGCTATGGCGCAAATGAAGATACAAAATATTAATGTCCAAGTTAACATGGAAGAAAAAATGGCATATAAGGAAAAGAGAGTAACACTCAGGAAAATGAAGGAAACTTGATAATTAATAAATAAAAGGAACAGCACGGTTGCGTGCCCGTAAGAAAAAATTTACTTAGAAAAAATATAAATTAATATTACTCGGCCGACGAAGAGGGAAATTTACTACAAGAAACAATAAAAGAAAATGAAGAGAGAGCAAAAGGTGAGGAAGAACTTCACACTGGTGCCACATCCATTTCAACTCTATATATAAAGTGAAAAGTGAGACAAGGTTAGATTTATTTTAAAAAATGAGCCCACAAAGACTCTTCTTCTTGAAACACTCGCATTTAACATGATTAATGGAAAATATAATCTTGAACCTTAAATATGCAATAATGTAAAAGCACACATACAATAAAGCTCGTATAATTGACAGATGACATACAGGCATCCCTCAGGATGGGGATTATAAAAGAACAGTTGCACCTGTCAATTATACGAGTTTTATTGTAACCTTACTTTTATATTTCTCACCAGTCTGCTAGAAAAGAAATGTCTAGTGGGCTAGCAACCACTCCGTTGTTTCACGTTTCTTTAGTGGCAGTTGCCTTTATTCATAATTCGTCACGTTCCATATCTTCGTGATTCAGTTATACACACACACACACACACACACACACACACACACACACACATATATATATACATATATATATATATATATATATATATATATATATATATATATATATATATATATATATAAATGCACAGAAGTAAAATGAAAGAGCAATTACGGTATCTCATAACGAACAGTTTAGAGACTCTCTAGTGCCGAAAAGTTTGGCCGGAGCCATCTGCTAATTAACTGTGCTGGACTATACAATTTTCCAGGAGTTTTTATATAAAAGCACAATACAATGTCCGCTGAGACCAACACCTTCAACTGAAGGTTTCCTCCTTCATAAATAATTCAGGTGAAGGGTATTCTGCTGCCTGCATGTAACACCAATGCCCTGAAATCACAATAGTTTGCTTTACTTTGAATATACACCTCTCTCTCTCTCTCTCTCTCTCTCTCTCTCTCTCTCTCTCTCTCTCTCTCTGTAACTGTCTTGTTCGTGTCTTCCTGCAAATGATGAGGAAAATCTTTGATTTAGCTGAAGGTCCATCATTCAACAACAGGTGTGTAAAATCTAGAAACATATAACGAAGCAATGACACTGGATTCCTCTTTTATTGTCTATCTATCCAAATATAATATATATATATATATATATATATATATATATATATATATATATATATATATATATATAATATATATATATATATATATATATATATATATATATATATATATATATATATATATATATATATAATATATATATATATATATATATATATATATATATATATATATATATATATATATATATTT
Source organism: Macrobrachium rosenbergii (assembly GCF_040412425.1). NCBI lineage: Eukaryota > Metazoa > Arthropoda > Malacostraca > Decapoda > Palaemonidae > Macrobrachium > Macrobrachium rosenbergii. The sequence goes on along the minus strand of NC_089770.1, from coordinate 26,394,848 downwards.
ATATATACACATATATATATGTATATATAAAGTACTTATTCAGGATCTGGGAACATTTTTCTACCTTTGGCCTGTAGAACAGTCTCCCTGAGGATGATGCGCAATTGGAACTTCAAAAGTTCGAGGGAAGATGCAATGTTTTACTACCCTAATACGATTCTCCTTGCATTTGAATAATTTACTTACATTCTTATCTTAGCAATAATACGTACCCATGGAATTTGTACTTATCCGCCAAATATTTGGTGTAATTTTAGATATACACGAGCGTACACGT
>NC_089770.1:26387071-26389571 GCF_040412425.1 Macrobrachium rosenbergii | reverse complement strand
ATCTAAAAAAAAAAAAAAATCTAGAAACATCAACACGTTAGAACAAAATTCAGGTGAATTTCAAGATTACATGAACCCCTCAGAGAAAAAAGCAGAATATCAAAAGGTTAGAACACGATACAGATAAATTTCAAGAAAATATGAAACCCTTCCACAAAAAAGTAGAACATGAAAAGGTCTGAACACAATTCAGGTAAATTTCAAGAAAAGTTGAACTCCCTTTCAGGAAAAAGTAGAACATCAAAACGTCAATAAACAATTCGGGTAAATTTTATGAAAAAATTAACCTCTTCCAGAAAGAAAACAACATCAAAATGTTAGAACACAATTCGGGTAAATTTCAAGAAAACATGAACTCCTTCGAGAGTGTATATAATATATATATATATATATATATATATAGTGTATATAAAAAAAAAAAAATATATATATATATATATATACTTTCCATATATATATATATATATATATATATATATATATATATAAAACGTTAAAACACAATTCAGGTAAATTTCAAGAAAACATTTGCCTCTTCCAGAAAACTGGAAAATATAACATCACAATGTTAGGACACAATTCAGGTGAATTTCAAGAAAACAAGAACCATTCGAGAAAAAAGAAGAGCATCAAAACGTTAGAAAACAATTCAGGCAAATTTCGCGAAAAAAAGAGCACCTTCCATTAAAATCAAAGCATAATATCAAAATGTCTGTACTCAAAACATTTGAAAACAGTTCTAAAATTATATCCCCCTAGTACGTGATGACGTCACTTCTGCGAAACTCAAATACGCCAGACGTCTGATAAGAACTTCATAATCATCCCTCGTTCTGAAGTTTCTGAATCTCTGGCCAAAACTCATTTAAATTTACAGCCCTGTATCAACGTAGCTCAAACTTATAACACAAAAATTATTCTTTCTTATATACTTTTTTTTAAGAAAGGGTTGCCAGCATATCTTCCAAAGACGATAAAAGTAAGACTTAGTATTTGCATTTGAGATTAAATAATGAGCTTTTGTCCTGTTTACGTTAGCAATGAAGTTGTTTCTTGCATTTTTGTATAAGAGCATGTTTACGTCATTCAGACATAAATAAACCCACAGAGAGTAAAATTATAAGCTCATACAAAATCATTCCCAAGACATACGCATTCACACGCTTTTCTTCTCTCATTTTACCCAGACATTCAGATGCCAGTCTCTTTCTTTCTTTCTTTCTCTCACCGTTAAATTCCAGTAAGCGCTGGAAACTCCAATTCCAGAATCAAGAATGAAGAAGACAACGACCTCACAAGTGATAACGTGAACTGTAGCGAAGAAAAGAAGAAAATAGTGGATAAGGTTCCTACACACTTTTAGCCAATAGTTTTTATTTTTTTCGTGCCGTTTTGCCTTCCACTGATATAAGCTGAGGAAGAGAGGGAGAGGAATGGGGCCGAGGAAGAGAGAGAGAGAGAGAGAGAGAGAGAGAGAGAGAGAGAGAGAGAGAGAGAGAGAAACTCTTTTATTTTTGTGGAACTCAATGTGCATTAATAGCCTACATAAGGACAGAAGACAACAGAAGCCCAATTACAAAAAAAGAATAAGATTATTATTATTATTATTATTATTATTATTATTATTATTATTATTATTATTATTAAAATAGTTTAACCAGACCACTGAGCTCATTATCAGCTCTCACAAGGCTGGCCCAAAGGATTTGGGAATATGAAGAAAATTATGGTTGCAATGTTTCTAAGTAAAAGGCTATGTGACAAACAGGCTCTGTTGGAAATATTTCTTGCTGAAAATGGATTTTGAAAAACTGTTACTTAAGAGATCGTTAAAAAAAAACTAGGAAAAAAGTAGGTTTCGAAAAACATTTACCGAACCGGTGATGCTAAACCATTTGCCTTACCATATCTAGGACAGAGTTATTATCTGAGGTCTAAAACCAATAAACTAGTGACTTGTGAATGATATAAATAAAAAAATCACCAAAAGCAATAAACTAATTAACAGCAATTTGAGTCTGACTCTATCGTTGACAAATGAAAAAGCAGAGACGCTAGATTTCCTGCCAAAATCAAATCTTGTTATTGTCTACCACAAAGAAGTTGTTATTGAGTCTGTCCGTTTATTTCTCTTTGCTTGTTTGTCCGTTTGTTGACAGGATTTCGCAAGAGATTAAATTTGGCTTTGTATGAAAATTTGACTAATGGCGGACTTCAGGACTGGCGACAACTGGATAAATTTTGCGTGGGATGAAACTGAGTGAGGGAGTTTTTAAGGAGAGAGGGTCTGGAATTATCCAGCCTTGGTAGCAGCAGTTTGCGCTCTTCGACTGATCTTTGTACAAAAACTAACAGCTCAATTCTGACAATTTGCTATGAAAATTTCTGAAAGGAAAGCTTTTGGCTATTAAAATCACCATCTCCTCCCAGATAACAGGTCATGTGGCTTTTCTTATAAATTTTCTACGGCTTTATAAATATTTTGAATAAAATTGTGAGT
>NC_089770.1:26357071-26382071 GCF_040412425.1 Macrobrachium rosenbergii | reverse complement strand
CTCTGGAAAAATTTTAGGATTCCAATTTATGCATCACCAGATCCATAAGAATTTCAAAAAACCGTGGAGACTCGTCTTTAAACACAACTCTTAATCCCGACCATCTTTATCGCTTGCATATCATTAGAATGACTCTTACGGGCTGTTCTATGAGCAAGAGTCCGTTCTGGCATAAAGCCAGCTTACTTTCAAACATCAACTTGTAGACACCACACACCTGTCTCAGACCCACTATTGTACCAAACGTTTTACTCTCTCTCTCTCTCTCTCTCTCTCTCTCTCTCTCTCTCTCTCTCTCTCTCTCTCTCTCTCTCTCTCTCTCTCTCTCTCTCTAAATGATAGAGTACAAAGTTTAGGACATGTATAAATATATATATATATATATATATATATATATATATATATATATATATATATATATATATATATATATATATATATATATATATATATATATACATATATATACATACATACATATATATATATACAAGTATATATTTCACTTGAAGAAATCGAGGAAAGATTATTTGCTTGTGATTCAGAATCTGATTAGGATATGGCTGATGCTGATCTGGTGGAAATTGAGGAAGACGATGCTAATGATGATGAAGGTGCTCCTACAACAGACTCTTGTGTTGATGTTGCTGTGCCATATACATGGGTTGAAGTTGAATTAAATGATAATAATCTCAAATCGGTGGATAATACAATAATCTATACAGACTCATAAAGTTATCTGATTTGAAACCTTGACTCCATTGATGCTTTACTAATTTTTTTTCCTAGGAAATAGATGATCACATAGCAAAAGAATCAAATAAATATTTCTGTTTTCTGATAGCTACAAGCAACTTTTGCATAAAAGATCAAGGTTTCATCAGTGGACAGATTTAACCTCCATGGATATACAAGCTTTGTTGCAGCTGAAATGGGGTTTGTTCACAAACCTACCGTTGAAAGTTTTCTGAATAAAAATACCTTCATATTCGATACGCCAAGTTTCGGAGTAGTATTTGCATGGACAGATATCAAATTGATGGCGTAGAGAAAGGATGGGTAGCATCACCATTAAAGATATCTACAGTATTTTGAACATATTTTGAAATATATCATTTACAGATAATGTACAAGAAGTGTTGCAAATGAATATATCATACATTGATAGTGCACTCAAAAGGATTACTTGTGCCGCTAAAACAGATCTCAGAATCCAACGAACTTTCATTTTTTTTACTCCTTCCACTTATTAATAATTTTTTACGCATGATGTGTTACCTGCAAGCCAAAACAAAGTTCAGTCCTGAAAACATAGGGATTAAAGATATATTAATTTTTTTTCCTATTAATCTGGAAGCATTTTCAAATATGCACTTAGCTGGGAATGAGAGTCAAAATAAAATCCGCAGCGAAAGAGAGATATATATATATGTATAAGTTCTGGTCGGAATGAAAAGTTTACGAAGAAACCAATTTGATACATGGCATCTAACGAGATTAAGACCTGGAAAACTGGTCTTGAAACAAAACTATAGATAACTCTCTCGAAAACCCTTGAGGAAAGTTCTTGAAAAAAAAAAAAAAACAAGAATTAAACATGGCTCTGAATACGGCCTAGTGATTCGGAGATGATGGATGCCTCATTTACCTTCAATGTATCCTGGACCAAGAGCAATCAAGCGATGACTTCTTAAGCAAAGCAATGTCGAATCTGTCTTTGGAGCGCAAGAAGAGAGTAGGTATTTTACCCATTTAACTTTTGGTTTACAAAATTAAAGCTAAAGTTTTCCTCATGCTTCGAGAAGTCAACTTTATTGAGAGAAAAATTTCTGAAGTGTAACACCCAAGGAATCAATGTTTGAAACCAGATAATAAATTTAGTCCTTATATTTAGTTTACTGGTGCTTTTTAAATTTATTGGTGAGGTTGCTTTCATATAAACCACATAACTTTTAAAAAGCCACGTCAGCTATTTTTACAGAAGTAGCAGATATTTAAAAAGTTATAAATTCTGATTTCAAAAGAAAATATGGCACTATATTCAGAGGCCACAAAGGTATTTTCATAAAGTACTGTAGTATTATGGTGTATCAGCTACTTTCAGAAAGAGAATACAGTATCTACAGATCCTTTATAGACTATCTGTAGAAATCAAGAAATGTATTTGAGTTACATAACTTACAACCAGTTCATAAACTACAAAAGTCAATTTAAGAAACATCAACACATTCCAAAATGGAACAAACCAGTTCCAGTAAAAAAGAAGTAGAATATCAAAACCAAACACAACCCTTGTATGGCATGACTCATTTCTGAAACACTAATATAGGTTACGCATGACGCCTGATAAGAACTTCATAATAATCCGTCGTTCGGAAGTTTCTGATTCTCTGACCAAAACTCATTTAAATTTGCAGCCCTGTATTAATGTAGCTCTGACATACAAAACAAAAGATACGTTTCTTTTTTTAATTTCTATTTTGAGTGGTTGGTCGCTATCATATCTTTCACGAGGAATAAATGCTACTGAGTATTTGCATTTCAGATTTAATGATCATATTATGCTTTGTCTAATTCAGGAATGAAGTTGCATGCACTGTTTGCCTACAAAATTATATGTAAATACTTAAGCTTTACAGAGACAAGTAAATAACCTAAAAGAGTGTAAATTTAATATTTATAAAATAAGCTCATACAAAATCATTCATCACTTATACACATTCACACTTGATTCTCCTCGAATTTAACCCACTCATTCAAAAGCCATTATCTCTCTCTCTCTCTCTCTCTCTCTCTTTCCGCCTACGCTGGAATCTCCAATTCCAGGATCCCGAGACAGAAAGAATGGAGAAGACATCAAGCAAAGAAAAGAAGAAACCGGTGGATAAAAATGCAAGGGAAATATCACGCATTTTCTTAAGTGGATGGGAAGTGGATTAATATCTACTGGAAACAAAAGTGATTTGGATTTTTCCCATTCCGCTTTTAGATAGAATTTTTAGCTTTGCTTGTTTCATTCTCTCGAGTTCAAGGCTGAGAGAGAGAGAGAGAGAGAGAGAGAGAGAGAGAGAGAGAGAGAGAGAGAGAAACTGACTTTGTCGCAGCACATTACAATTCGTCAAAATGGTAGGATAAAAAACTGAATATTATGCGCTAATCTCTCTTTCTTTCTCTCTTCTATGGATACTGACAGACGATCTGTCGACTGCCAATAAATTCGTCCAGATACTACACATGATTACTTACAAAAAATAACGAACTCGATCATACTACCACACTACCAAGAGAAGCAACAGTAGCGGTAAAGCATTATTATTATTCAGAAGATGAAACCTATTTATATGGAACAAGCTCACAGGGACCTCTGACTTGAAATTCAAGCTTCCAAAGAATATGATGTTCATTAGGAAGAAGTAAGAGGAGGTAAAGGGAAATACATAAAGAAGCGATTCCACTTATTAAAAAAAAATTAATATATTAATAAATAGATAAAAATGTATTAAAATGCAAGGAGAATATTATTAGGGTAGCAATACATAGATCATTCTAAACGTATCCAATACATAATTCACAGTACCTACACTTTGATTTTGAAAATATACGGTAGTGAGAGGTCCATTGCCAGGCCGCAAATAAAAAAACATCTTTTCTTCTCATAGTGAGACAATGACAGGTAATAAGTTCTTACTCAAGAGTAGTTCACACACACACACACATGTATATATATATATATATATATATATATATATATATATATATATATATATATATATATATATATAGTGAGACAATGACAGAAAGTATATAGTTAATTAATGTACAGTATATTTTCTCAAAGTAAAATCCACTCCTTTATTTTACGTATTTATAGTATTCACAATGTGTGTATGTATGTATGTATGTATGTATGTATGTATATATATATATATATATATATATATATATATATATATATATATATATATATATATATATATATATATATATATATATATATATATATATATATATATATACAGTATATTTTCTCAAGGTAAAATACCCACTGGGCCTCGATAGTCTTTGGCGTATTTATGGACTAGACAACATTTATTCATTATCCTTCTGAGTATAAGTTCATCAACATATCACGTGTGGAACAAAACGTCCGGGATATCAGGTGAACAGAACCTAACTGCACCCAGGAATTATAAACCATAGCAAGTTTTTTCGACTCAGCAATGACCCAATCTATTTCATTGCAGCTGAATGCATTAGTCAGAAAATTTCTGTTCCACACATAAGAGGGATAATTCGAATGAAATCTATTGGGTCCCGGGAAGTTTTTATCAGTTGCTCTCAGGTTCTTTTTGATAGCTTTCCACCTGAGAGACCTGGGTTCGATATGAACAAGTTCCACGTGATTGTGTGTTGATGATTTCTATCTTATTCAAGAAGGGAAATCCGAATGAAATGTTGTCTATTGGGTCATTGCTGAGTCGGGAAGTTGGGGAAAATCGCTGGTATGCAAGCAGTTAGCTTGCCCAGTAATACAGTTTTAGGTTCCAATTCTTAGACTTTAGATAATTATGTTTGTCGATGACGTGAGTCAGAAATTTATTTCTGTTCTGATTGATGATTTCTATCTTATTTTTGAAATGTTGTCTGGGTATAAACTCGCTGGTATCACAGGTAATGCACAGGTTCCAACATATGGGCCAGTGGGTAACGCCCTTGCTTTCCACCTGAGAGACCTGGGTTCGATCCCGACGTGAGTCAGAAATTTATTTCTGTTCCACACGTGATTGTGTGTTGATGATTTCTATATATATATATATATATATATATATATATATATATATATATATATATATATATATATATATATATATATACTTTCGTATATACAAAACATGAACAGCTAAGTATTATAAACCTACTAATTTCGATTCTATGTATGCAACCTGAATGCGATAGGAAAATGTACACCAGAGACGAAATCCCCTTATATCTCTTGACAGCCGTATGGAGAAGCCCCTATTTTCTCTGTATCAAAGAAAAAAAACCTTGGTTCGAATTCTGGCCAGGCAGATACATTTATATATAATTATATATGTTTGAATGAATTGCTTAATTTTTGAGCCTATAAAAAGTCACATAGATACATACATACACAATCACTCACACAAACATACACGTATGTATTTAATATATAGTACATAGAGTGTGTGCACGTCCGTATGAATATGAGAGAGAGTAGAGAGAGAGATGCACACACACACACAATATGAACGATTACATTACCCAGACCTTTCCTTAAAGACTAAACTCATTATCCTTAGCTGTTAACCTGCGAGTCCAAACCTTTATAAGATCAAGGCAACCGAGTCATGCCCATCTCTGACAACAAAAGAACAATTGCTCCAACTTCACACTCTAAATGAACTCCCAGAAAAGAAGGGGCAATAAGGGATCTTCAGATATGCATAAGGCCACTTTATTCCAAAAAGCACTTAGAGGACCTCACCATCATAAAGGTATTAAGTGTTTTGACGTTTCCCCGACCACTCCATAAACACAGTCGGTGCTAAAATGTCACCTAGGGGTATATCCCTAAAATGGGACAGGAGCCTCAGCGCTGGCCACCAAAACTCATTTAAAGGCCTTCTTGTATGACAATTACCTGGGGGAAGCTATATTACCTGAGGTTCCTCTCGAAATACATTACGTGGCTCATGTATTATGGGCGGAGTTTATGCATTAAACCATGTTTGTTTGCTTGTTTCTGTCCATCTTTCCTCCAGATATTTAACAAACGTTACTGAGAGATTTCAGTGAACATTCAAGAGCTGATGAGATTTTATGAAGAATAAGAATCTAGATGACCTCTAGCAAAACAACTCATCTCCGGACACATATCAGATATACTCTTAAATAACAGTTTCATTAAGAAGACCAGAATTCATACGAAGACTGACTCTTAATATGAAGTCATTTACAAGATTTCTTTTTCACTGGTCTGCTCTTTTCACAGGGCTAAGTTATCGGAATAAACCATCTGCTTTCATCACCCGAAGCATATCAGATGGTTACCGTTTCTTCCTTTAATGCAGAGATATACCGCAGTGCCTGGCATTCCATACATCTATACTTCTATATGCTTATTCTTCATAGGGGATGTGTGACAACGAGCGTAAGACAGAGGTGAATGGCAATGTTTGCTGGGGTGTTCGACGAACTGCTCATGAATACGCATTTTGCATGACACCGCTAATGCTGTGGAGGTTTTCTGCACTGGGGTTCATCAGCGACTCAAAAGTTGATCTACGAACCAATATCTTGTTTTTTTCTCCGCAGCCAACCCCCCGTTAGGGAAAACAGCTTATTGCTAAAAACAAAATGGGGTTAATCCTGGTTGTTTTCTTTCCAGTGTGCAATAATGCTTAATGATTTACCCAATCCAGCACTAAAAAATGTCAATTTCCCGCTTTTTTAGACGCAATACGTTCAGGGAATTCATCTCTAACAAAATGGGAATAATTGTGGATTTAGTATTGCAAGCTTGATTTACGTAAGCACTTTCACGTAATGGATCAGGGTTTTATATTCATCTGTGGCTTTCGTCTGTCAGTCAGTCCATAAGATATCTCAAAAACGTTATCTATTAACAAGGAAATTCTGTGGAGAGTGGTTTATGAAATAGGTAAGTTAATGGCTTTCTTTTTGGCGTTGGCGGAGATGCGCTTCCTCTGAATCTATGACTGTGAAATGGAGCAAATGGATTAGTCTGATGACTGTGAGGTTAAATTGCGGGTGGCAGGATGTAAGTTCCATTACGAAGTGTATATTTTTCAAGAGTACAGAAAAGGGGATATTGGAATACGAATTTCACAGGAAAGTATCACATTACGAAGTGTATATTGTTCAGGAGTACAGAAAAATGGATACTGGAACACTAATTTCACAGGAAAGGATCAATCTGTATTTGGTTGGGTATGCAAAACGAAAAAGGATGGTTCTGCCGGGTGGTTTAAATACTAACATATAAAAAAAAAGAACATATGTGTTTAGGGAAAATGAGAATGGAGGACGTCTTGAGGAATTGTATTTTGAGAGGTCTGACTGCCGCGAATGGTTTTGGAATTTGTTTCCAAAATTATATTCTTTAATAAAATTACTTGTGACACAACAAGATCATGGGGAAAAGTCTCATAGGTTCTTTATTACTTCAAAGTAGAAGGAAGAGCAGGGCAATAGATTTGTGAATAGTAGAATGACTAAGGGTACATTGCATTATCTTATTCTTGAAGCAAAACTGCCAAGAGAAGGTGTTTTGATTTAAGAGGAAGGAGTCAGCATATTGTTATATATGTATTTAAGATACATGATACTGACAAGGAAAAAACAAAAACAGTGTATGGGGATATCGGGTGAAAAAGGGTCACTGTTTATACGAGTACACTTACGTGAAACGAGTTAAGACAATTATGCAAAATTCAAGAATGTGGTCACTTAATCAGGAGTACTTGCGGGTATAAGGAAGTAGGAAGACGAAATACAAAGAGGAAGATGTGGAAAATGTAATCAAAAGTGTATATAGGAAGATGGAAGTTGGAAGATGTAATCAGAGACGTTACACAGGAAGATGTTAGCTAACACACTAAACCATTCAGCTACCAACTTCGACCTTCGTGCATGTCAGACTGTAACCACATACTAAACTGAAATTCTTCATTGTCTACTCCTCAGCAGATATCAAGGTTCTCAGATATGAGAAAGTATCCAAAATGTCAAGGAAAGCAGGTGTTGAGAATTTTGTGGAAAAAGTTTCTCTTTCGGTAAGGTCTATCCATTATGCCAGAATTATTCACACACACACACATTTATATATACATGTGTGTGTGTGTATTTACACGTGCAAGGATTATTTATTGTACCCATAAACATATGGGTTCAAAAAGATCTTAGAACAATGAAGATAGGGCTTGAAATATTTATTTTTCATGCTGAAAACATTCTTATATAGAGTCAAACTACATCTACATGTTTATGGAAGACATTAAAAAAATGGCCCAGCTACTTCAACTACTTAGATTTACCCACATTTCAATAAGCAAAAATGGCTAGCTACATACACACACACACACACACACACACACACACACACAGTACATATACATATATATATATATATATATATATATATATATATATATATATATATATATATATATATACTATATATATATATATATATATATATGGATGAATGTCTTTTCCTGTAATACTACAGTGTAATATAAAAATAAGAAGGCCCATAAAACACTTAATCCTCGGACCCCTTTTCAAGAAGATCCGTTGAAACGCTTGCCAGATCCATCGCCAGTCAGGAGCTAATGAGGCCAAAAACCACTAGGAATTTGGTCAATCTCCTCCTTCTTAAGAAACGCCTGTTACCTCCTTAACATCGCAGATAAGGCCTAAGGCCACACCTTCATGTTTTTGTATATATACCATTGTAACTTTCCACCTGTCCATATTCTACCAGTGAACAGGGGCACAGAAACAAGTATATATAAATATATGGTTTCAACGTTTAAATAGTGTTTTATGGGCCTTCTTATTTATATATATATATATATATATATATATATATATATATATATATATATATATATATATATATATATATATATATATATATATATATATTACTAACAGGACCTCATTGCAACTGGATGGTATCTAGCGGAGATATTTATTCAATAAAAATTAAAAAGCTTCCCAGGACTAGCGGAAGTGAAGCTCATTGTCAAGTATCCGTTGGCGGACGACAGGGTTGACAATTGATGAGCTGTTAATAGTGAAGAACAGATAAAACAACGAAGGCAGTAGGGTAAATAAATATCTGCAGAGCAGTGACTACGGAATCAGTTTCAATAGTATGCAAGATTTCAGAACCAACTCTTATTAATGCGTAGATAATTGTGTAAATGATAAACTTAATATACAAGTATATACAGTAGTATATATATATATTCTTATATATATATATATATATACATATATATACATATATATACTTAAGTAATGAAAAGCAGAACCAACTCTGGGTTTGTGTTTATGACAATAAAAATTTTTAAAAACAGTCAGAAGAGCAGAAAGCGGAGCGTGAAGCTCAGCAAAATGCACGCTGATGAATGTAGGTGGACGACAGGGTAATGTGTAATTGATTAATAGTGGTAATAGTGAAGAACAGATAAAGCAACGAAGGCAGTAGGGTATATGATAATGGTCCGTAACAGCAGAGCAGTGGCTACGGAATCAAAAGTTCAGAAGTATGCAAGATTTCAGAACCAACTCTTCCTTACAGAAGTGAAAAGTAGAATCAATTCTTCCTTATAGAAGTGAAAAGTAGAATCAATTCTTCCTTACAGAAGTGAAAAGTAGAATCAATTCTTCCTTACAGAAGTGAAATGCAGAACCAACTCTTCCTTACAGTAATGAAAAGCAGAACCAACTCTTCCTTACAGAAATGAAATGCAGAACCAACTCTTCCTTACAGAAATGAAATGCAGAATCAACTCTTCCTTACAGAATTACATAAAAAATGCAGAACTCAACTCTTCCTTACAGAAATGAAATGCAGAATCAACTCTTCCTTACAGAAATGAAATGCAGAACCAACTCTTCCTTGCAGAAGTGAAAAGTAGAATCAACTCTTCCTTACAGAAATGAAATGCAGAACCAACTCTTCCTTACAGAAGTGAAAAGTAGAATCAACTCTTCCTTACAGAAATGAAATGTAGAACTAATTCTTCCTTACAGAAATGAAATGCAGAACCAGCTCTTCCTTACAGAAGTGAAATGTAGAATCAACTCTTCCTTACAGAAGTGAAAAGTAGAATCAACCCTTCCTTACAGAAGTGAAATGCAGAACCAACTCTTCCTTACAGAAGTGAAATGCAGAACCAACTCTTCCTTACAGAAGTGAAAAGTAGAATCAACTATTCCTTACAGAAGTGAAAAGTAGAATCAACCCTTCCTTACAGAAGTGAAATGCAGAACCAACCCTTCCTTACAGAAGTGAAAAGCAGAATCAACTCTTCCCTACAGAATTAAAATGCAGAACCAACTCTTCCTTACAAAAATGAAATGCAGAATCAACTCTTCCTTACAGAAATGAAAAGTAGAATCAACTCTTCCTTACAGAAATGAAATGCAGAACCAACTCTTCCTTACAGAAATGAAATGCAGAACCAACTCTTCCTTACAGAAGTGAAAAGTAGAATCAACTCTTCCTTACAGAAATAAAATGTAGAACCATTTCTTCCTTACAGATGTGAAATGCAGAACCAACTCTTCCTTACAGAAGTGAAATGCAGAACCAACTCTTCCTTACAGAAGTGAAAAGTAGAATCAATTCTTCCTTACAAAAATGAAATGCAGAACCAACCCTTCCTTACAGAAGTGAAAAGTAGAATCAACTCATCCCTACAGAAATGACATGCAGAACCAACTCTTCCTTACAGAAGTTAAAAGTAGAACCAACTCTTCCTTACAGAAATGAAATGCGGAACCAACTCTTCCTTACTGAAGTGAAAAGTAGAATCAACTCTTCCTTACAGAAATGAAATACAAAACCAACTCTTCATTACAGAAGTGAAATGTAGAATCAACTCTTCCTTACAGAAGTGAAATGCAGAACCAACTCTCCCCTACAAAAATGAAATGCAGAGCCAAACCTTCCTTACAAAAGTGAAATGTAGAAACTAAACATGAAAGAAGGGGGTAAATAACAAAAGCTGCTGGAATATCTGTTTGTGGAAATTGCGCAGAGCAACTCTGGCTGAAAGACACAGATTTGCAGAACGGTGGCTTAGAGGAAACGAAGGATCAGTGTATGGGAAAGTTCCACCTGGAAATCGTTTGACAGATGAGGTGGAAATGGAACTGCTTAGTATCCAAGACGCACGAAATGCTGCATAAGACAGAAGTGACTGATGCTGTGAATGCCACAGGAGTTGACTTGGTGCTCACTTTCCTGTTTGAGTGCTTTTGAATCAGCTGCTGTCGTTTAGGTTTTCCGCACATGAGGATCATCCTTCATCTATACTTTAAACCATGAAGAAACCCACATTGATTTTTAAAATTTTCTCTTTTAAACTTTGTATTGGATATACATACATATATATATATATATATATATATATATATATATATATATATATATATATATATATATATATATATATATATATATATATATATATATATATATATATATATATACACACACACATATATATATATATATATATACATTATAAACTTTTTATCGCACATTACCACTGTTGGAAAAATAAAGAGACTGGGCGTAATACCTACACCAAGTCTTTTATTTCTTCACCTGGACTCTCCGTGGTGAGTCAGAAATTTATTTCTGTAAAACACGTTTCCATGTGTTCATTTCAAATATATATAAATACATATATATATATATATATATATATATATATATATATATATATATATATATATATATATATATATATATATATCCAAAGGATAAAACTGAGTTTGTACAACTTTCTCCCTTTTCAGTCCGGGTGTGTATGTGGTTCAAAGTTTCCCCTTATGAAAACCGTCACTAAACTCGACCAAGGTGTCAATCACACCCGGTTTCCTTTAGGGAACTCAGGGGCAAAATGATGGAGAAAAAGGAGGGGACAGAGAGGGAGAGGAAAGAGTGAAAGAGAGAGAGTGGGAAAACGATAATATGAGAGAAAGAAAAATTACATAATTGAGAGAGAGAGAGAGAGAGAAAGAGAGAGAGAGAGAGAGAGAGAGAGAGAGAGAGAGAGAGAGATAATAAGGAACTGATTTCCGTTTTCTGTTACAGTATCTCTCTTTTTCAGAATGCATTCAAATGAATTGATACTAATATCTTTATATTTGTAATACGCTTATTGTAGGCGAACGTGACTGCTCGTAACAGAGAAGTAGTATGTAAATGTAAAATGTGAAATACAGAATGAGAATAATTCTGATGATAGGGGATATTTATTTTGTGCCAAGCAACATGAACTCAAGGATCCTTCAACCTTATTCTCTGGGCTTTCTACCCATCCCGGCCCCTTCCATACATAACTTTCTCATGGTGTGAGAGCAAGTGAAGCCGTCCTACACGACTCTGCTCCTCTTCACTCCTTTGCATCTCATGAACAACGCCACAGCCGACCTCCATGGCCCGTGTGTTTCCGGAGAGCCTGAGACTCGGACCTGGAAATTTTTCCTCTAATTACACTTCACATAGCCCAAGAAGTTGCGCAAGAGAGGTCTCTTTTCAATACGTACAATCTTTGGAATCCAAAAGCCACCGAGTCCTTTATGACGGGCTTTCCAAAGGAGTCTTTACTCCGTACGTGTCTCAAAGGAATTAGAATTAAACTCTTCAGGACCTCTACTGCTGTCAATCTGTGCAGTAATCCCGTTTGTATTCACCGTATGCCTCTTACCCTTTTTAAAGGAGGTGGCGCGAAAAGTAGAGCCTTCCAGTTCTCAGCAAGTCTTTAAAAACCACAATGCAAGCTCTAGCGTCGACCCCAGCTGAAGCGGCCGCTGACTCAAAGGTGGGTTGATTGGCCACTGGCAGACTGGGATAGAACTTTGTGAATTCAAGTACAGGGCTCTACCTTTGAGCAATGGCAACATTATCTTGAATCCACCGGGCACTGGAAGCAATTTCCGGTGCGCAGGCCGGTACAATTTACGGGCCCTAGTATATTGTGGGGTGATTATTACTGTAACATTTGGCCATGCCGCTGACTTTGGCTAAGTGCCCGTTCCGGGGTAGGTGTGGGATCATTCCACATTATATATATATAAATATATATATATATATATATATATATATATATATATATATATATATATATATATATATATATATATATATATATATATATATATATATACACACATATATAGACAGATCTGGGAATTGCCAAGTCAAAAAATCATGATGAATTTTGAAGCCATCATCAATTTATTATTGTTACGACCAGCCCCATCAAATGAATCATCTAACATTTTAAAGTGAATTAGGAGAAACCGAGAAATAGGATAAAGCGGAGAGAGAGAGAGAGAGAGAGAGAGAGAGAGAGAGAGAGAGAGAGAGAGAGAGAGAGAGAGAGAGAGAGAGAGTTATTGACTCTGTGTCAGACATATCTGCACATTTTCCTCAATAGGATTTAACGACTTTCGCACAATTTCTCGAGAAGCGAACAACTCTGGCATTAAAGGGGCACCAAATTTCTGGGGAATTTTCGCCAAGTAATTAAGTAATTACGTGAGTGATTTTCAGTGTAACCCAGTGAATTTCCAAACCACGTTAGTTTTAATTTTCATTAAGTTTCTGTTGTATATTTCGTAAGTTTGGATATTTTTCATTCAGCAACTAATTCGGTATTTTGTACATTTCAAATCATGTAACGTTTAATTCTTCTTAAGCAGTCTCTCTTCTTACTGATTCGCAATTGCATTATTTTTTTGTATTCTAATTCAGTTCATTATAATTTTGTAATTATTTTTCCTCGTTCTTTTGTTACATCCTTTTTTGAGATTTAGCAATTTAATATCCTACACAGTCGCATCATTTTTTCCTGTAATTCTATAAAACAAAACCTTTTAAATCTTTCGTACCGTTCTTTCACAATTAATATCATCAGTATTCCATTTATTTTCAATTATAATTTTTAATTAACTTTCATTCCAATTCTTTAATTTGCTTTTCTTCGTATATTCTTGCGAAATATAAGAAGATGGGTTGCACAATATTATCTTGTCATGTCCCAATAATTCATATATTATATTTCTCCCAATCTTTTCAATTATCGTTGTCATTAAATGACTGTTTTTAAAATTTCATCATTTCTTTTTCTTGTTAGGTAATTTTTTGCCAGTTTCTTTTATTTCATAAAATATATTTTGCACAACTCAGCCCGCATGATCTCAGCAGCCGAAAGATTTCAATGTTACAATATGTCCAATCAATTTAATAAGATTTTATGAAATCATAATAAAAAAAACGAAGTTAAAACTTTGAGGCAATCCTGATCATATTGTCAAATGAAACATTTTACCACCACGGCCGGGAGGCATTTTCCCGAGATGTAACCGAGTACCGAGACCTTTCCCTGAAAAAAAAGTAGGACGCCATATCTTAAAAACTAACCTTAGAATTTTCTTGAAAATACTCTCATTATGTTTCACACACCCAAATTACACAGATAGTTCTAATCTAATCTAACCTAACCTAACCTAACCTAAACCTAACCGGAAGCCTACATGAAAGCGTCATGCTTACTTCTCTTCAGAATGGGGGCCCAAAAAGTCAGGACGTAATTGTGGCCTGGAGCTTCCACGAACCTAAGATGATTGTGAGCATCCAGGTGGTATGGCGTATTCAACCACACTCTGAAATGCTGTGCTGGTCTGATTTGAGCTAATTATTTCCATCTATTTCAGCTATTCTAGAATACATAGTGTTTTCACTGCTTTCCCCCTTCCTAAACACTCTCAGAGTTAGTCTCGGCCAGTAATTGGGTTTTCCCTGGTGTATATGTTTTTATTGTTGATTTTATTATTTTTTTTTTTGTAACAGCAGATGTTAAAAACAAGAAACTGTATGAGAGAGAGATTTTAATTTAAGACCCATGTTTTGGTCGTTGACATCCGATTAACCTCCCTTTAAAATCTCACTAAGGGCACTTATTTGAATAATCTCGAGCCATAGTTCATAAAGCATAGGGTTCGAATAATTTTACTGTTTCTGATTTTAATGTTTTAATCAACTGAAAATTAAAGTAAAAATAATAACGGTTTCATGGAATACTAAATTGAGTTTTTTCTAGGGAGTCTTGTGCAATTCTCGTTTTATTTTCATACCATTCCCTTTTTCCCTTCTCTCAATTCTTGACCGAAATAAGATTTTTCGACGAAGTCTTCGCCCTACATAAAGGCTGACCTAAGGTACCTTGGCTACAGTGGAAGTCAAGTTCTCAGTTCATTCAAACTTCTGCCCTAAACTAAGACTGCTGCACTCTTGAGGAGCCGTCGGCGTTCATTTTTTGAAATTTCACATAATTTTGTTAAAAAAGCCCATAACAGTCATCATTGATTAAACCTACATATCGAGCAATTTCTATCATCTATTTATTCATTGCCATTCATAGTTATCTTTGAGTTTAGCATTTTCTTTTTCTCTATCATTTCGTCAATTATCCTCCTTTTAATGCCTACTCATACTCAGTGTAAGTAAATGAAATTTCGTTAAACTGTCGTACACAATTCATTCCGGGCAATATGACAAAGCTGCTTATGCGTGCCACCTTCCAGGTTCTTCTCACAGCAAGAACCTTCGCTGCCACAAGGCCACCGTAACCTACCAACGACAAAAACATGCATACCAGCTGAACAATTTGTATTTCCTAATCCATCGCTACAACTTCCTAAGATTTCCTTCAAATTTCAAAACCCTTTTCCCGTGTATGCAAAGAATTACGTCACAGCATCATACACCGTGCATCCTAAATGATCTGGCAACGCTGCTACCTTGCCAGCCGAAGGATTCCCTTGGCACCTCGGGTCCCTTCATTTTATCGTCCCGACAAAATTCCATCTTCATTATTTCCCCTTATAATCAAGAATTCGCCCAGAGGGATTGTTATCTGTTAAGGAAGGGAGATACGGAAGGGAGATAAATGGGTTGGGGACGGAAGGGGCGGGCGAAGGTGTCCTGGAGAGGGAAGGGAAGGAAAAATGAGAGAGAGAGAGAGAGAGAGAGAGAGAGAGAGAGAGAGAGAGAGAGAGAGAGAGAGGTGGGGAGGGGGCCGGATAAGAAGGTAGACTGATTGACAGGAGCTATGAAGATGTGAAGGTGTGCGCATGTGCGTACGTGTCCGTTGGCAGACGTTCCTCCCAATCTCCTTAACTAACCAACCTATCGTCTGCTGAGGTATCAGTTTCCTACGCCTCACTTTGAGCCGAGGCTGTCCCCGTCTCCATCAGAGGGGTGGGGGATGGGAGGTACTCCTTCTTTATCTTGTCTCCTAAATACACTTTCGTTGTACCTTATAGTGCTCCTTCCTCACCTTCCGCCATGCCCTAAGGAGTGCTCAGGGCATCGTTATCTTCATTATTTCAAAGGAGGGGTGTGGAGGAAAGCCAGGGTTTTGGGGGGAATGAGTGGAAGTCCTTAACTTCTAAACGTGGGTCTTTATTTGTTTTAAATTCTCCAGTGCGTTTGTTTGACTGCTCATAGTACGTCCCAAAGCGTCACTGACGCGATTTGCAGAAATTCTATGAACACTCCGCTTTCTGGGTTTTATTTCTTTCCCTTTTTATCCCCGTCCAATGTGTCCATCGGTTAATTTATTTCTTTTGTCAGTGACACATTTCAATGTGTTCTTAATGTACTGAGACTTTACCTTCGTCATATCATATGGTTTTTCACTCCTGCCCCATGTAAGATACAAAGAGTACGTGTTTACCAGTGTGTTAGTTTGTATGTCTATCTACAAGATCTAACAAAAAGCTATTGCAATGCATCCGTGAAAATTGTGGTGTGTTTTGATATGGCGATGGATACGGATGCGGAGCCAAGATTTTTCTTCCTCGCTTAGCGGAGGCGTTGCTTTTGAACGGTTCGTTTCTTTTTCGTCAAGACACTTCAAAACAGCAACAGTTCTGACAACCTGAGGCTAGCCTTTCCTGACAAAAACAACAACAACGCTGTTGTTTTACCAACTCCAGTTTATTTTCTTTTAATTTTTGTTTTGTTACAACCTCTCTCACTTCCTTCGCGTTTTCTCTGTGATTCTGCTAATGCCCATTTTCTTTGGTCAAGAGTTATTTATGGTCAATAAGTCCTCATGAGCCTCATCTCGATATCTTCATTCACCATCTCTTATGCTAAAATATCAGGTGGTGGTCTTTGCATAAAAACTGGCCACTGCTCGGCACCTTCTGATGTCTAAGTCTGACTTCACCTTGCCATTTTAATATAACCAGGGATGTCCTTGGATTGGCTACTAATCTAAAATTAAGTTCAAAAAGGAATTTTCAATTTCTTTTCTTAATAAAAATGACACGCGCCACTCGGTTTATTTTATAACGAGTTCATAAATATACGGAAAAAATGAAAGAAAAGTGGCACCAAGAACTAAAACAGCTACTTGAAGCACAGAATGATTACAGGGTAGATTTTTTTTTATACAGGGTAGATGTTTTTCTTATCTGTGACATTATTCTCTCATTTTCTGAACCGGAAAATATTTGAAGCTTGCTTTATGAAATTTTGGCTGTCAAGCGCAGCACTGGGACACTTTCGGACATTCAGCGTTTAACGAAGTTAAAAGAGGGAGCAGGTGTGGTTAGACAGCAAGATGAAGAGACCCAGAAAAAAAGTATACCTTAGTTTTACCAGACCACTGAGCTGATTAACAGCTCTCCTAGGGCTGGTCCGAAGGATTAGACTTATTTTACGTGGCTAAGAATCAATTGGTTACTTAGCAACGGGACCTACAGCTTACTGTGGAATCCGAACCACATTATAGTGAGAAATGAATTTCTATATGGAATGAGAAGTAACAGCAAGAGAAGGATGATAGGTTAAGCTAGCAAGACTGAAGAATGGAGGTAAAGTAAAAGGCTTTGAAAGTGGGTACCGGAAGGGGCAGGTAGGACGCTGCATACACTGTCAAGTGATGCCTTCAATACATCACGTGGCACCTACTGAAGCGGTAGCTCCCTCTGAACAAACAGACACATTACGCTTTCATTGATGTACCCACTGGGTAGGGGGCAATGCCTCTCTCCAATTCCCTGAAACAACCCCGACCACCCATCCATAAAAAAGTGAGAGATCAATCGTTTTTCCTTTTTTAGTTAGACTGCGCACTGAACTAGTGTTGCCCTCAGCAACGGCCTGCAATATGCTCGGCAGCGCCAAAACAACTTTAGACTTACTGAGGCATGGGTGACTGGGGGTACTGCGAGATTGTGTTGATTACGGGATTAGTTTTTGGGCTTTTTATTGTTCTAGAACATTTAGACGACGAAACCATAATTCTCCTTAACTTAATCTAGTAAAACCCCAGGTAGATACACACATACATACACATACATACATACATTATATATATATATAATATATATATATATATATATATATATATATATATATATATATATATGGATGTATATATTTATATATATATACTGTATATATGTATTATTTTTTCTTCGTTTTTAATATATATATACATATATATATATATATATATATATATATATATATATATATATATATATATATATATACATATATATACACACATATATATATATATATATATATATATATATAGAGAGAGAGAGAGAGAGAGAGAGAGAGAGAGTGGCTGTAGATGAAGCACTTGATTCATGTTTGTAAGGTCTATTGTTCGCGCCCAACCTGCCGCCCACCATTCGAGTCCAGCTATTTTGAAGACTTTTAGAAGAACCTGAAGACTGTATTTGAAGTTTTTTAGTGGATTATGGAAACCTCGTGTGCACTAGCACTTAAAGAAAATGAAGGAAGGATATTGCCACCAAATTACATTTATCTATTTATTTATTTATTTATTTCTTTACACATTCCTAGCCCCAAACTAATGCCAATGATTATATTAATCATCTAAGAATGAATTTCTGTCTGATTTTGCTATAGTAAACACAAATGAACGCAGCCGCCTTGTAACACCCATGGGTCCCCCTTCTTCCCGGGTCTAGTCTTTGAAAACCAGTAATCCTTGTGCCGTAGGATTATATACTGTTCATTTCCCTCTACTATCAAGCCTTGGAATTCCCTTCCTTCGTCAGTTTTCCGTAATTCTTTCAGTTTTCCTCTCCTCTTTTTCTCTCAATCCTAGGTTAGATGAGGTCATCAGCCCCAGCCACCCCGATGAACATAATAACAAATGCGAAGCATTTAATTAAAATATCAATCAATTAACCGTCCCTTCAACCTCTACACAATAAATTCACCATTGCTATCATTACAATTCCGCCAGCCATCGCCCCATCATAGATTATACTCAACAGCAGGGACCCGACAACTTTAAAATAACGCATTTCATATCAAATTAGACCAGTAAATATTTGATTACGCTAAAATGTAGATATCATGTACTGTAATTCTCCTAATTACAGATTTCGTTTCAAATTACACTTGTGTAAATCTTTCATTAACCTGAAATGTATTCTTATAATTTCCAAACCTGACAAATACTTACATAAAATACAAACTTCGTATTAAGTTAACATTGTTTTAACATGCCGTCCGATAATTTACATATAAGGAACTGGCTGCTGTCAACAAGATATCGCCGAATTCCACCAGTGACCCTTACAGATAGTCTCGGCGACAAAAAATAAATAAATGAATGAATAAATAAGTAAACACAAAATAACTGACAAAAGTGAACCATGTTATTCGTCCAGCTGCGTTGTTATAGGTAAAATATGTGACATATTTACTGCACCTCAGTGATCTACAGTACATCAAAGATTCAATACAAGCACTTAATTCTGAGATCTTGTGGGAATATACTCTGGGAATTATTCTCAGTTAAAGTTCATATCAAAATATACCACCAGAGTTATACACATTCTAGTTTTATACACCAATCTACTCTCAGAATTATTCTCATTCTAGTTTCATATCCAAATATACTCTCACAGTCATTCACATTCTCATATTCACATCTAAACTCAGAATTACTCTCATTCTAGATTCCCACCTAAATCTGCTCAGAAAAATTCTGTGACGATTTATATCCAAATCTACTCTCAGAATTATTCTCCTCGAAGGCTCATATTTAAATCTAAAGTCAGAATTATTCTTACTCTAGGTTCCCGTGGCTATCTTCTCTCTGAATTATTCTTACTGAAGATTCATATCCCAATCTACTCCCAAAATTATTCTCATTCTGGGTTCATATCCAAATCTATCCACTTCTGTTCTCAAAATTATTCTCATTCCAGGTTCATATCCAAATCTATCCACTTCTGTTCTCAAAATTTTTCTCATTCCAGGCTCATATCCTAATCTATCCACTTCTGTTCTCAAAATTATTCTCATTCCAGGTTCATAACCACGCCCACTCTCGGGATTATACTCAAATGACATATATCAATCTACACTCAAATGATTTTCACAGGATACCTACTTGAAAATAATGATAAAATTCATCTCCTGAAACTAGCTTTCTACTGTACAAGTTTATCTGAAAATAAAATAAGAATAAAAAGGTCTTCACTCCCAGTTACAAACCATGCGACTTTGAAGAATAATAATAAAAAAAAAAAAAACAGGCCATTCAGGCAGGCAACCCAATATGAAACAAACCCAACATGAACTTGAAAAGAAAGCTTCTACAGACTAGAATACAAAAAAGTGTCAGGAGGAAAGGATGAAAACCTCTCACTCTCTTTTCCCATCTCTATACCCACCCATTCTCTCTCTCTCTCTCTCTCTCTCTCTCTCTCTCTCTCTCTCTCTCTCTCTCTCTCTCAAAACGCACACACACACACATACACACACACGCGCGCCTGCGTGACCCCAACACAAGTTTGAACCGACTCTGCAACAACAACAAACAAAACAGAGAGAGAGAGAGAGAGAGAGAGAGAGAGAGAGAGAGAGAGAGAGAGAGAGAGAGAGAGAGTACATGATTTAGATGAAATGGAAGATGTTCATATCGGGGAGGTTTTCGCATATTTGCACTCAAATATCCCCACGACCAGGGTGCCGCTCCTCTTTCGGAATATTGGCAGTCCTGCAGGGAACTTCTTTTAAGATATTGGCAGTCCTGCACACAACGATGATGATGATGATGATGATGATGATGGCCGCAGCCGAGGGAAGCAGCACTTAGATTTTGCATTTCAAAACGTCTCCTAAATGCGGGACAGTGCTCACTCGAATAGGAAAACCCTCTTACACCAACGAGAGGGTTTTGAATTTATAATGTATCGCTCTGGTTTGGAAACAGAGGATACATTTTTTTTTTTCAGATGGGAAGGGATGTGTATGGCCTGATGTCCTTTGTGGGAATTTGTGTGTGCAGGGGTATACTGATTTTCATTCGTTTTCGCTGTTCAGATGATTGAATTCTGCCAGCGATTTACAAGAATAAAGTTTACTTTTGCGGAATTTCTATCTTTTATGTTTCATGGGTTTTGTCTGTCCAGACTGTGCTTTCTATCTCTAAGGTGTATATATATATATATATATATATATATATATATATATATATATATATATATATATATATATATATATATACATACATACATACATACATACATACATACATATATATAATTTATATACAATATATATATATGTATATAACATATATATATGTATTATATATATATATATATATACATATATATATATATATATATATATATATATATATATATATGAATGTCTTTTCCTGTAATACTACAGTGTAATATGAATATAAGAAGGCCCATAAAACACTATTTAAACGTTGAAACCATATATTTCGGGCACTAGCTTCTGTGCCCCTGTTCACTGGTAGAATATGGACAGGTGGAAAGTTACAAAGGTATATATACAAAAACATAAAGGTGTGGCCCTAGGCCTCCGATGCTATGGAGGTGGCGTTTCTTAAGGAGGAGAATGGCCAACATCCCCTCAAACAACATCAAATTGCTCAGCCTAGACGTCGAGTCATTATTTACCAAAGTCCCGATTGCCGACGTGTTGTCTTTCTTAGAGAGGAAGTTACAACCATATGAAGACCATTTTCCTCTTGGCATATATAAAACTTTAAAACTTATCAACCTCTGTGTAACTAACAACGTGTTTTCTTTCAATGGTAATTTTACAAACAAAAATTTGGCTGTGGCATGGGAAGTCCCCTATCACCCCTTCTAGCAAACTTGTACATGGAATATTTCGAAACAGAACTTTTGTCGTCTATCAAACCCCATAATATGATCTGGCTTAGATACGTAGATGATATCTTTACTTTCTGGGACAATAGCTGGGGGACTTTAATGAATTTTTACTATGCTAAATTCGCTAGTTCCGACCATAAAATTTAAAACAGAATGGGAAAAGGACGGAAAACTGCCGTTCCTAGATGTACTGATCATAAGAAAACAGAACAGGTATGCATTTACAGTATATAGAAAACCCACCTTCGCTGTCTCCTACATTCATTTCTTAAGCTACCACGACGTCTCCGTAAAAATCATGGTAGGGTGCCTCAGAGGACTTAGGATATGTTCAAATGAATACCTGGATAAAGAATTTAACACGATCCGC
Source organism: Macrobrachium rosenbergii (assembly GCF_040412425.1). Classification (NCBI taxonomy): domain Eukaryota; kingdom Metazoa; phylum Arthropoda; class Malacostraca; order Decapoda; family Palaemonidae; genus Macrobrachium; species Macrobrachium rosenbergii. The sequence continues at coordinate 26,359,684 of NC_089770.1, read as the reverse complement.
CAACACCTAACGCAACTGCTATATCCACCACACATTATCGAGAGGGCTATTAACAAAGCGAATAAAATATACTATAAAGGTCCCACTCACAACAGACAAATAGATTTCAACAACAAAATAAAGCTTCCGTACGATGAAAACATCCAAAAGGCTTCCGAGCAACTCAGGCCTAACAATCCTTTCATTTTCCATTATCCCAAATCCATCGGGAGTTCGCTCGTTAACGTATACTTAAATAACAAAAGGGAAGAAGCCGGAGTTTACAAGATACCGTGTAGTAATTGTCAGGACATCTACGTAGGCGAGACAGGTAGATCGCTCTCGCAAAGAATAACAGAGCACAAAAGATCAGTACGTTACGCTTCGGAGAGTTCGGGATTTTCCTACATATCAGAAATACAGGGCATGCCATTAACTGAGTGGGGCGGAGTTGGTTTTCAAAAGTAGCTGTCCGTACAAAAAGAAGGATACTGGAATCTGCTATCATCAATCAAACCAACAATATGAACCTGTCAGGAGGACATTGGAAATCGGATGACATCGACACCTTAATCCTCAAATCCCTCATGAAGAAGATGACCCAGGAAACGCGACCGCCAGATCCATCGCCAAACGGGAGCTAATGAGGCCAAAAACCACTAGGGAATTTGGCCATTTTCCTCCAAGAAACGCCACCTCCATAGCATCGGAGGCCTAGGGCCACACCTTTATCTTTTTGTATATATACCATTGTAACTTTCCACCTGTCCATATTCTACCAGTGAACAGGGGCACAGAAGCTAGTGCCTGAAATATATGGTTTCAACGTTTAAATAGTGTTTTATGGGCCTTCTTATATTCATATATATATACATATATATATATATATATATATATATATATATATATATATATATATATATATATATATATATATATATATATATATATACTGTATATATGATCTGGAAAATGCTGTAGACCGAGAGTGTAGAGATGTTGGAGTTGCAAGGCACATTCAAAAGTTTCTCACAGGACAAAGACAGTTCGCACATTAGTTTTCAGCATAGTTTAGCCTCTCCGAACTTCAGTGCACTTAGTCTATCGATGCTCAAACAGTTATTGCACCGGACAAGAGAGTTGCATGCAAGACCTCAAAATACTTTTGTACAGGATGAGTTACTACATCACAGTGCTCAGGTGGTTAATGACCTCATTCTGATATTTCGGATGCAGGTTCGAATCCTGCTGCGGACGTCAGAATTGCTTCATATTCTTCCATTTCGATTTAAGGCTTTGTAGTGACAAACCAAGAGGGCACTTGGTTATTACAATTACATTCGCATCTGGTAAAAAGTGACCAGTAGACTCTACGTATACAGTATGTACGATATGAGTTCAGGAAACAATTTATCATCAGAAGGCGCCTGGTCACGTTGGTAAGGGCCATGATGCAACTATTCTAAACAATCGTAACTAACAACTTCATCTTCAGATGGTGGAGAATCATTACCTACAAGGAGTCTTTCATTCTGCTTCATAAGAGTAAACCCATGTCGCATCCCGGCTTACTAAGGTTACTAATCGCCAGTCAAAAATATCTGGGTCTCTCTGAAAAAGCATCAAAGGTGTTCTAAAAGTTCTAACCCTGATTAGCTTCTGTTCTGTTATCAACACTCGTTGGTACTTCTCTTGCAGACAACTTGCTTTTCCACAAGATGCCATTGGAAATAGTATTCAGTCAGACAGCACTGATGCCCCTGGAGCTGGCTGTCAGTTGGTCAGTTAAAATATCTCATCCAAAACTTTTCTGCCAGTGGTTGGTGCTCTAGTGAGTCCTCAACAAATGTGCTGGCCAAGTTTTCATGGATTTCCGTAGAGACTTTTAAAATGTTTAAAACGTTGTCCAAGAAAAAATATTTTTGAATGACTCCCGTGTAATGCTTTTAATATGATTATTATACTTCTTATCACTACAGTGTAGTTTACTATATTAGTCTGTATTATTATATTTCGCCATCACTATGATGAAATTTACTGTTTTTGCACCAATTACGAATGTCATCATTATTGTACCATAGTCTCACTCTTCCATCAGGTCCTAATGAAATTTGGCAGAAGGCAACCGCATGGTCCTCCGATTATATTACCCAAAAGTATTTTTTGGTATTTTCCTATTTTCAAGGACACGGCGTCACAAAATGGCAGAAGTAGACAAATTTCGGGTATAGATATTTCTCTAAATATAATATTTATCAAACGTTTGGGGCACTTCTTCCAAAATGGTGGCTTACGTGATCTGTGCAAAATTCAATTTCCTACTTTTCCGGAGGACCGGTAAAATGGGAGTGACACTGTCCAAGCCAATCAACGATGTTCCCATCTGAGCAGAGCAAAAAGGTTGACAGATTGGTCTGAAACGGTTCCTCAAGAAAATCTTGAAAATAAATTCTCGGGACGCTATTAAAAATTCTACGGGATTTCACTAAAAATTAATTCTTTTTCATTCTGGAGAAATGGCCTATGAGACTAACAAATACTATCAGCAAGGCCAAGTTTACTGTCATGGAATGTCTAGGATTTTGAAACCGTGACTTAACTCCTCTACCTAGATGAAAATATGGGAATGTTATC
>NC_089770.1:26347071-26354571 GCF_040412425.1 Macrobrachium rosenbergii | reverse complement strand
ATATATACATACTGTATATAATATATATATACATATGTATAACTGAATCACGAAAATATGGAACGTGATGAATATATAAATAAAGATGATAAAATCCAGTCTGCTAAGTAAAGGACTAGTGTAGAAAGGCCTGCAGCACTCCAGTGTTTCCGTTTCCTTCTGTGGATTTTATCTTTATTTTTATTTATATATATATATATATATATATATATATATATATATATATATATATATATATATATATATATATATATATATATGTATATATATATGTATATATATATGGGGTTGTCGACCACTGGTTTTGTTAGAGAATTTGAGAAGTAAAGAATAAATAAGAATAAACTACAAGAAAGAACGAATACAGAAAAGCAACTACGATAATTAAAAAAGTAAAACTAGTAACATAAATAACTTATAAAACGTGAAGAGAAGCTTATGTCAACCTGATCAACATAAAAGCATATGCATCAGTTTTGAACTTCTGAAGTTCCAACAGTTCAACATGACTAGGAAGATCAGTCCATAATTTGGCCACGAATTGGAAATTTACTAGCATAATTTATTCAACAATTCAATTTTCAAGTCCTCTGCTGAAGACTAAAAAGGAGAATAATATTTAGAACATAGCAGAATAAAAGTATAAAAACATTTCCTCAAGAAAGATATATCTCATAAGACACTGAAACGCTTTCTCAGTGTACCGATTTTTGTACAATTAAGAAAGAGATAGGCAGGATATGTTTCTCAAAAAATTAATTTCCGATCAAGTGTGCCACCTACAACTTTAAATAACTAGTAACCACAGAAATCTAGCGTCCTAGACATACCATGAATCATGCTTTACGTTTTGTTACAGTTTACCTCAATCCCCCATAATTTTCCCCTTCCACTTATTTAAGCTAAACCACTTTTAAGAAACTCTGCTGCTACAGATCTGTACTCACAAGAGAGTGATGCAAAAACAGTAGTATCATCTGTATAGGCAAGTAGGTTGCTATCAAGTCAAAATCATATATTAAGCTTCCATATTATAAAAATTAATGCTTAAGGTACTTGGGCTACCTTAAGTAGTGCCAGGCATAACTTTATTGTAGTTCTAACAACTACTCTTTGGCGTCTAATCGTTAAAAACTCTATAATTCCATAATACTAAAGTTAATACGTACTTCGCAACCTGAATCGACAGAATTTTTTGCAACACTGTGAGTTGAAAGAAGAGGGTCACATGCACACAAACCACTGTAAAAGCCAAACTGCAAACTAGGGAACAGATGAATACGTTCAAGATAAGCATTAAGAAACCCTGTTGCGCTGAGAAAAATACCTTTTGTGTATATTGGAAGGCTGCCTTGAAAACAACTGCTATGAGAGGAAAGCAGGCTCCTGTGTTTTTCCGAAGCCTGTGTCTATCCTCTGCTCAACAAATGCTGAATATATTCCTGATTATCGCCCAATTTCTATGCCATCCATACATTCTAAAGTATTTTGCCAACAGATGTTCAAAAACTTTAGAATGTATGGTATGGATGTTATAGAAATTGGGCGATAATTAGCAATATAATCAGGTGATGTTCAGCTGAGGATAGACAACGACTTAAAAAAACACAGGAACTTTCTTTCCTCACATAGCAAATCTTTTCAAGGCAGCCTTTCAATATATATAAAAGGTCTTTTTTCCTCAGACAATAGGGGTTGTTGACCTGAGGTTCGAAACAAACTTCCAATACAAAGAAAAAAGCATTTTTCTAATACGATAGAGATTCTCTTCAAACTTCTAATACACAAAAAAAAATATTTTTCTCAATACAACAAGGTTTCTTAACAAACTTCCAATAACAAAGTATTCTTCCTAGTGCAACAGGGATTCTCAACAGGGATTCTCAACAAACTTCCAATACAGAGACAAAAGGGTTTTTCTTAATACAACATCGATTATCAACGCTTCTAATGGAAAACAAAAGTATTTTTTCTAATACAACAGGGATTCTCAATAAGCTTCCAATACAAACGTATTTTTCCTAATGCAACAAGGATTCCCAACAAACTTCCAAAACAATAGAATTTTTCTTAATTCATCAGGCATTCTCACTAAACCTCCATTATAAAAAGTAATAATTTTCCTAATTCAACAGGCATTCTGAACGAATGTCAATTGCAAAAGTATTTTTCCTAATGCAACAAGGATTCTCAACAAAATTCCATTGCAAATGTATCTTTCCTAATTCATCAGGAATTCTCAACAAACTACCAATAAAAAGTATTTTTCCTAATTCACCAGGGATTCTCAACAAGCTTCCAGTACAAAAGTAATTTTCCTAATCCAATAGATTCTCATGGAGCTTTCATTACAAAAGTATTTTTCCTAATTCAACAAGGATTCTCAACATATTTCCAATACAAAAGTATTTTTCCTCATGCAACCGGGGTTCTCAAGAAGCATCCAATACCAAAGTATTTTTCCTAATTCGTCAGGCATTCTCAACAAACTTCCAATACAAACGTATTTATCCTAATACAACAGGGATTCTAAACAAACTTCCAATGCAAAAGTGTCTTTCCTAATCCATCAGAGATTCTCATAAAACTTCCATTACAAAAGTATTTTTCCTAATTCAACAGGTATTCTCAACAAACTTCCAATACAAAATTATTTTTCTTAATGCAACAGGCATTCTCAACAAACTTCCAATACAAAAGTATTTTTCCTAATGAAACAGGGGTCCTCAACAAACTTCCAATACAAAAGTATTTTTTCCTAATTCATCAGGGATTCTCAACAAACTTCCAATACAAAAGTATGTTTCCTAATTCATCAGGGATTCTCAACAAACTTCCAATACAAAAGTATGTTTCCTAATTCATCAGGGATTCTCAACAAACTTCCAATACAAAAGTATTTTTCCTAGTGCAACAGGGATTCTCAACAAACTCCTAACACAGAAACACAAAATTTTCTCTCATACAGCATCGATTCTCAAGCCAGGGCTAGCAGGAAGTTTTGCATGGGGTATATCACTGTAATTTCACTTCCGTTGCAGCACATAAATTTCTTTCCTTAAACACAAGAGGTTTGTAAACCTCGAAAGGTTGACAAGAGGGTCTCCAAGCTCGACTTAACTATTAACTTTATTTCTAGTAATTTGTGATGCGGTAATGTGCACTAATTATGGTTAACTCAATAAATAACATAATGGATCTATTACAAATTCATGAACTGGATTAAAATTGTGGCAATGTGTTAAAAAGGATTTCTTTTATAGTCATTCTATTATGCTAGAATTTTATCAGTCACTTCTATATTCATTCGCGAACGTATACTGTGCGCTGATCATTGAAATTTTTACATAATTTCTGTGTAAAAGAATACGTAAATACATTCTGTAGACGCAGTAAACAATAAAATTGTAATGAAAAAATACAAAGCCCAATGAGCTTTTAATTACTTTCATTATCTTCAACAAGGAATCTGTTTCATGGTGTCTGAAATTTTTCCATTAATTCCGCAAGACAAAAAAAATCGTTAAACAGACGCAGTATGCGAAGTAAACAACAAAATAACAATAAAAGTAAATAAACCGAACACAAACAGAGCGAGGTCCCCGTGAAAGCTGTTGGAACAAGTGTATTACTTTTATGGCGTCATTCGTATGCAAATAGCGTTCCGTTTTCCCTCAATCTTTTCGCTTCTAACAATTTCATTATTTTGTTTCTGTTTCCCACACTCCTTCCCTTTCTCTCCTTCTCTTTCTCTTCCCCCTGTCCGTGTTTTCGTTCATATTATCACTCCCTTTCTTCGACAATTTTGTATTAGCTAATGTTACCATGTTCCCATCCACCTATTTTCAATCTCTCCCCCTGCACCACACCTCTCTCTCTCTCTCTCTCTCTCTCTCTCTCTCTCTCTCTCTCTCTCTCTCTCTCTCTCTCTCTCTCCATTTACGTTACCTTTTCATTTCCAAAACCTCTTAATGTTCCATCTCTACCAAATGCTCTCTCAGCGGCCCTCTTTCTCTAAAACTTTCACAGGAGGCCTCCATACCCAAAAGCTTTATCTTTGAGCCCCATTTCCCAAAACTTTCTAAACATACCCGACTCCCAAAAGCTTTCTCAGTGGGCTTCATATCACAAGAGCTCTCCCAGCAGCTCCAATACTTCAAGGTTTTCTCAGAGAGCCCCATTTCCAAAAAGCATTGCTTGTGGTCCCGTTTCCCCAAAGCTTTTTAAGTGACCCCGTCACCCAAAAGGTCTCAACGGTCCCCATCTCCCCATAGCTTCCTCCGCAGGCTCCATTTCACAAAAGCTCTCTCAGCTTACTTGTATACCAAACGCTTTTTCAGCAGCTTCTATTTCAAAAAAGTTCTTTCAGCCTCCTTAAAATTCGTCCTGCTTTTTCTCTCTACCAAGATCTCTTCAGATTCACCCGTTTCCTTCCATAATGTTCTTTCACCGACTACCCTACTAAAGTTCTTTTGCAGCACCTTCGAACATAACCTTTCTTTCAGATCTCGAAGCCCGCCCCACCCACCACCCACCCACCACCCACCCTTTGCACTGAAACCCTCCTCTCCCAAAAGCTCTTTCAGCTTCTTCCCGCCTCCTGCCATGTCCCAAAAGTTCTGTAAGCAGAGGCCCCATCCCCCACCGTGCTTTCTTTCCTCCTCTCGGCGCAACCAGCCCTGTCCCTTCCCTTCGGGAGAGATTTCATTAAGTCAGCTAATTGTGTCATAAATTGTTAAAAACTTTTGCGGTCTGCAGCGGCATGACGGTTTCCTCTGTATCTCTAATTGACACTTTACCCTCAGCTGTGCCTTAAGTTATGGGCCAAGTTTGGCTTGAAAGGAAATCTTACCTCCTCGATTTGTTTTGCTAAGCAACAAAAACACTCGTTAGCGCACACAAACAAACACACAAGTTTGGCCTTCCAACCTCTCTCTCTCTCTCTAAAGTTAAAAGACTCTCTCTCTCTCTCTCTCTCTCTCTCTCTCTCTCTCTCTCTCTCTCTTTGATAAAAGTAGTATCTTGTGTTTTACAAGGTTTCTCCGGCGGCTTCGCCTTGTATTGTTGTTGCTGCAGGAAACCGAACGAGGAAAAAAAGTTTGAGTAGAGAAAGAGTACAAGTGTAAGAGCCGTGGAAGGCGGAGGCGAGAAGGATAAGGGCTTTTTGGGGGAGGAGGAGGAGGAGGAGGAGGAGGAGGAGGAGTCACTGCAGAAGAGGAGGGAGGAAAGGAAACAGTAAGACGAAGTAGTTAGATCACTGCTCAGAGGTAGAGGAACGTATCATTACGGAAAAGGAGGAAGAGGAAGAAGAGAGTCTGTAAGGGGGAATGGTAAAAGGAAACCAATGACTGGAAGGACGAAGAAAAAGGAGGAGGGGTGTATGAAGAGGATGACAACGCTCAATAAGAGTCCGAGGAAGAGGACTTAACAAGAGGAGGAGGAAGAGGAAGTCGTTACCAAATAGAAGGTGAGAAACGAGCCACAGAAGCGATGAACAAAAATTGGCGAAATAAAAAAAAAATTAAAGAACGGTAATAATGGATTCTTGAAGAGAAAAGGTAGCCCACTAAAAAGACACAACTTAGAAAAAAAATAAAAACTAAAATACTAAACTCAAAGAAGTTGAAAACTTCAATGACAGCACCAAACTCCCGACAACGAGAAAAAATAAGAAGCCAAAAAGAAGGCAAAAAAGAAGACTGAAAAGCTAAAGTACTGAACTCCTGAAGGGCCGGGAAGGACAGCAAGTAATTACACCATTACTTACAACATTACTTACAAACAACTTTGAGGAACTTTAGCCATTTTTCCAGGCCGAGAGGACAAAGCCACAAATATCAGAATTTAATTTTAAAACGATGCTGTACCAGTTTCTCTTTCGCAACTGCCATAAGAGAAGTCGACTTCGGAGCCGCTTTTATAAAAATTAGTCCTAAAATGGCGCTACGCGTTTTGTTTTGAAAGTTTAGAAAAACTGAAAGTTTAGAAAGTGTTGAATGACTGGTATATGGTCATATACCAGTGTTCATATACCAGTCATGAACAGTGCTTTGAAATTCAAACATACAAAATTCAAACATACAAAAGTTTTTATCATATTGTTGAGTTGAAATCATATCTCATGACACTTAAGTATTTAAACTTAAAAAAGAGTCTGCTATTAACTTATGCAGTAGTTTTGAAAGAGTTCAAATTAAATCGGTGATCAACGAAATTATCTGGAAGCAGTATTACAATGATAACTAAGAAGGTAATTAATTATGACAATGATAATTAAGAAAGTAATTAATCAAAGTTACTTTTACAACGGCAATTAAACATATACTGTACATTTATAATAGAGTTTTACTAATTATTTCATTCGTTTTAAAACATCTGATTCTAAAACAGTATAGAATGAATTGCGCCGTACAACACTCCTAAAAGTATGCAACGTTAAAGCTGCTTAAATAAAACTCACGCCAAAACACCGTGAAAATTCTGAAATTTTAAAAACGGTTAAGTGTCTGACCCCTCATCTGTCACGGGAAATAATTTGTGCATTTCACTTTTAATTCAATGGAATATTCATTTCTGCGTCAACTCGGATAACACTTCTGAACGCCCGTCAAAATCACACAGCAACGGTTATGACTGAAATTCGTGGATTGCGGTCACCGATGACTGTCATAAGCAGAGTGGTCGTTAAAATTACGACAGTTAAGGGAATCAGTATTATTATTATTATTATTATTATTATTATTATTATTATTATTATTATTATTATTATTAGCCCTTGCTCCACCTATCTATTTATCTATTTAAAACAAAACATTTGTAGATATTTTTCTACATTAGGCCGTTTGTCCTAACGGGTGGTGGTTCAAAAGAAAAACAGCTCAAAGGTTACTGCCACATTTACACATTAAGTTCTGAATAGTGGATGAAGCCCCTGTGTAGAAAGCTTACGCAACATTAGCGTCTTCATGCTTCTGGTATGACGGCTCATTAGGCGCACGTCGACCCTCCCTGCACGCACAATGCGCTCTTCACATCTATAATGCATCCCTTCGCTCGCTTTATGTTTATCAAAGCCTATCCTTTCAAATACATACATGCATACATTATATATATATATATATATATATATATATATATATATATATATATATATATATATATATATATATATATATAAAAGAGAGAGAGAGAGAGAGAGAGAGAGAGAGAGAGAGAGAGAGAGAGAGAGAGAGAGAGAGATATATATATATATATATATATATATATATATATATATATATATATATATATATATATGTGTGTGTGTGTGTGTGTGTGTGAGAGAGAGAGAGAGAGAGAGAGAAAGAGAGAATATTTTGATGGGATACCCATCGACCCCATGAAGGAAAACCGATCTAATTTTGTTTCTGACTGTTGACTGCTTTAATTTTTTTTAAGGAAATCTAGCTACCATAATGTTCAATGAAGTTTGCTTGAGAGAGAGTCTCTTTCCGGAATAAT
>NC_089770.1:26342071-26344571 GCF_040412425.1 Macrobrachium rosenbergii | reverse complement strand
AGTGGTTTGTTTCTCCATGTTACTTTCACTATAAAACTTTTTGTGGGTTTTTGTTACAATAAATATCTAGTATATGTGAAGAATAACATAAATCTGTCTCTATTTTTCTTATGTATTCGATTTATTGATCCAAATACTGGGGACTGACAATGCGCAAAGCTCATAAAAACATAGAAGAAAAAATTGATATTTTGATATTAAGGTGATGGCCTGAATAAAAATGGACATAAGTTAAGTTGTTGGTCGGTGTCCTATAGATACTGAATTTGCATTGAAATGGTTCTCTGTGTATTAAAACATCTAAGAAAGGGAGGCAATTGTCTTTTCTAATTCTCAAGTAAACTTAATGGATGGTACCTGGTTATTCAAATTAGAGAGTAAAAGGAATGTTAATAAAAAGGCCCTAAAAAAACAACATATAATATATATATATATATATATATATATATATATATATATATATATATATATATAAACATATATATATACATATATATATATATATATATATATATATATATATATATATATATATATATATATATATATATATATATATATATATATATATAATTCCATGTTTGACTGCCCTCTTTTACATTGGCCAATCTAGCAAAGATTTAGATGTAGGTATGAAGCAATATAAGTATTCTGTCAAAACTGGGCAAACATCCAATATTATATTCATTCATTTATGTGAAAACTCTCACAGGATAAATTGGACTGAAAGTTCAGTGATTGCCAGATTGAAATATTTCTCTTCAAGAAATCTTTTGGAATCCGCTATTATACAGCTTACTTCATGCTGTAATATTAACCTTAGCCCTGGCATGTATTATTTGGACCCCTGTATTAGAAAAGTGTTCAAGAACGACCTAAAAGATAAAATCACAGACTTAATTACAAATTAGTTACCTTATATTTATTTTCTATGTATTCTTATATTTAATATAATTTTTTATTTGGAAAAATGTTCATCTTGCAAAAATTTTTATTGTTTACAAAAAAAAAAAAGAGAGAGAGAATTATTGAGTTATACTTTTATAACATTTTTTTGGTGGTTAGTCACCTCCTTGTATTACCTTTTAATTGTCCTGTCCCTGCTAATAAATGGTTGATCCTAATCCTTTGTAAAACCTCTTAAATATTTAACCCTGTTTTGGTAGGTCTGCTAATTCTTCAGTTGTGTTGGATTCCAGGTGCATATTTTTTCCTTTGTAATCCCCACCTCTCATTTATATGAGCTTTCTTCGTAAACTTTTTTCTATATTTCTTCAGTCTGCTAAATGAAGGACGATAAGTCGAAAGGCCTTGTAGCATTCCAATGTTTCTCTTTCCTTCATGGATTTTGTCTTAATATATATATATATATATATATATATATATATATATATATATATATATATATATATATATATATATATATATATGCATACACACACATAATTATATATATATATATATATTATATATATATTATATATATGTATTATATATATATGTGTGTGTATGCACATATGTATATATATGTATATATATATATATATATATATATATATATATATATATATATATATATATATATATATATATATATATATATATATGTATGTATATGTGTGTGTGTGTGTGTGTGTGTGTGTGTGTGTGTGTGTGTACATGTGTGTGGAAACTTTAGGTGGGAAATATAGTCAGTTAATAATATAAGATTTGACATATAGTAGCATCATAGATGTGTGTGAGATTGTGCGCTAAATGTTTTGTAAAATTTAAAAATATAGACACAGTAAAGTGTTAAACTGTGAATATTGTAAGGATTAAAAGTATAATTCTAGTGCAGCATGAAATCAAAATAAATGCAGAAAACTGAATGAAAAAATATATATATATATATATATATATATATATATATATATATATATATATATATATATATATATATATATATATATATATATATATATATATATAAATAAATATATATATATATATTATATACATTATATTTTGGTTCATTCTGTCTTTTACATTTATTTTGGTTCACTGCACTAAGAATTACACTTTAATTTGCAATATTCACAGCTTAACACTTTACTGTATCTATATTTTTAAATTTTGCAGAACATTTACGCACAATTTCATATACGCTTCCATGATGCTGCTATATGTCATATTTTATATTATTCACCGACACTATTTCGCACCCGAAAGCTTCCATTCCGAAAATGTAATCCCTCCCAAGAGAGCTTAACCAGACAATGATCTGAGGAAATTCCTGGAATTCCGAGTTGATGTTGATCACAATGCGATGCTCTCGCTCTCTTTTGCAGATTCTCTCTGTAAGATCCGAGTTCACCAAAAGCTAAATGACAAGTCGTATAGCGAGAAAGCTGGAGGATTACCTGTTATCTGAATGGATAAGTGTCTGCCATCGAACTCGAGACAACAAGCGAGTTGATTAATGATGATGGGGCAAAAGGGGACCTAAATTGAATCAGGA
>NC_089770.1:26279571-26334571 GCF_040412425.1 Macrobrachium rosenbergii | reverse complement strand
GAGAGACAGAGAGAAAAGCCGCAGAGTGGGAAGATAGAGAGAGAGAACTATTCCGAAGTGTGGGAAGCAGAAAAGACAGAAAGAGAAGAAGTGTTTTAGTGAAGAAAGACTCTCTCAAACAATAGTCCCTGTAATCTAATTCGTTAAGTCTCTCGAAACCATTATTTCAAAGTCTCGAAACCATTATCTTAAAGTCTTGAACCATTAAGAAACAGTTAAGAACTATAGGTGGAACTGTAAGACAAAAATCACAAATAAAGAAGAACCGGGAACAATTAATCATTTTCCCTTTAACCTCGGTAATTTACAATTTAATAACTGTTTTAAAGAGCCACTTGTTCCTACTTACAATAATTACCACACGCCCTACGCCGGACGCGCTTACCTTAGTGTTGGGCCCTTTGAAGGAAAGAAACAGGGTCCGACAACAGCTGGTAGCGAGCGGTGGGATAACGAGAGTTAAGTGGGATAACAAGAGCTAAGTGAGAAAAAAAAAAAGCTGCAGCCGATGGCGATCGGTGAGCTTACAACAGCTAAGTCAGATAACCGCGGGTGTACAGGTAGTGATCACGAACAGTTGGAGAAACAGTGAAGTGAGATAAACAATTGAAAATAGAATAAACAAGTGATCAAAGAAAAACACCAAAGACAAAACATAACATACGCCACTCTGCAAAGAAGAAATAAAATACGCCCCACGCAAAACACACAACGCTACGACAAAGCAGAAGACTACACCCCAGAGAGAGAGAGAGGCCCTTTTCCTGTCGACGCCACGATGATTCCCGTGATCGAATGAGAGCAAGATCCCCAGCTAAGGCGCAGTGACGGAAGGACGCTGAAGAAGAAGGCGAAGAAGACGAACGAACAACCCAACCCTTGGATCAAAGCCTACGAATAACGAAATCAAGCTGCCGAGAGAATACGCGCAGAAAGACGAGAGAAAAAAACGACTCACAGTAAGAATGTCCTTACGGTCACACACACACACGTAGAAATTTTTTTTCTTTGAGTTAGAGACACAAAATTAAGTCGACTAAGAACACTTGTATTGATATTCATTTGAAAACACAAAACTCATACGTAAATTAAATAGACTTGGCAACAAGAGTTTTTTTTTCTTTTCACTTTCTTTAACTAAGCACCTATCGATCTTTTACTAAATTTTATCCAACATTTGGTATTACTAAACTTTATTTAACATTTGGCATGACTAACCCATAATTTCTGTATTTTATTTGTGTCATTCAACGGTTATTTTAAGCATTTAATTTCTCATGTAACATTCATTAGCAGAAATTTATATATTTTTCGATCGAGAAATCTCAACTTGTTTTTTGTTCGCTTAAAGGTGTTCAGAATCATAAGTTTTTCGAAGATTATTTTTTCTTTAATTTTTTTGAAGCGAGTGATAATTTCTTTATTTGTTTTACCAGCACTGTCAAGGATAATTGGAAGTTAAGGGATTTTTTTTTTTTAACACCGCCAATCGGTAATTTAGAATTTCGGGGAAATTTAGTGATTGATTAATTTTACTTTAAGTAAGATAGAAGTGTTTATCACCTTTTGTGATTTTTTTTTTTTTAAGAACTGGTTGACTTTATTTGCTTTATTATTACTGCCATTATACTCAGTGGTTAAGAAAGTGTTTGCCATTAGTGAATAAATGCCCAGGAGGAGATCGGCACAAACTAATAGTGTAAGAACTCCTGTTTACACAAGAAGTCAAACCAATAATTTAACTATGGATAGGGGAACACAGTCAACTAGCCCAGTCTCAGCAGCTGTAGGTACACATAAAAGACATGCAATTAACCATATAGCCAAATTTTGCGGAAGGAAAGAAGGTCACGGTGCCTGTAACTTAGAAAACTGGATAGAGCAGGTAGGCATACATCTTAATAACATAATAGGCACAGATAGCGAAAAACTCAGTGAAGCGAAGATTTATCTGGATCTGGAAGCAGGGGGAGACTTAGAACGATATGTCCATTCCGAGACATATCAAAGACTTAAGAATTGGGAAGAAATGAAACAGTTCTTTAGGAAGGTATATTCCACAGTAGGCGAAACAGATCCCGTTATCAGCCTTGCAAGGATAGCTCATTGTTATAAGGCAGATAAAAGAAGCTACCAAGGGATGAGTTCCCAGCTATACAACAATATGAATGAATGGGGTCACTTAGTTACATCCACTAAATGGGCAAAGACAGATAAAATGTCAGTAGCTGACGTCAAAACCATTATTAGGTTAGCATTCATGATTGGAAGTTTGCCAGCCGAAGCTATTGGAAGGATGACCCGAAAATGGGAGACTTCAGATGACATAGCTGAGATCGAAGAGGAAGTAGCAAGAATCTTAGGTAGAAATCACGAAGGGAACCCCGTATACAGACCTTTAGTCACCATAGGACAAGAAGAAAAAGGACAAAATAGTTCTAGGAATCCAGATAGAATCAGAATTAGGACGTTAGGTAATACAACTCAAGGGGGATTTTCAACCGTCACGTGTTATAACTGTCAGAAGAAGGGACATTATGCCAGTGACCGTCGAGGGATAGCTTACTGCCCTTTCCATAAGAGAGCCGGGCATAGCACTCGAGATTGCAGAAATAGACCTGCTTCAGCACCTAGATATAGATCTCAGACAAGAGGCAGAGGTAGAGACCGTAGTCAGTCTCCACAAGCTAGAAGGAATAGGAGTTCAAACCCAAATAGGTATCAAGACACTAACCAAACTGCGAGTATATCAGAGGACACAATGGTAAATTTTCACTCCAGTGGTATAATGGGTCTTCCTTCATAATAGAGGGAAGGACCGGATTGCAAAACCTAAGCCAAACTAGACAGGTTAGCAAAGTTAATATAGGGAATGAATATAATTATAGACCAGTATTTCCCGCACATGTTGGTTTAGAGAAACCTATTGCCACATTCTTTGATACAGGAAGTCCTAAGAATATAATGTCAGAAAAGGTGTATCAGATGTATTTTTCTCACTTAAGTTTGAACCCAGCAGTAGACTGCAGAATCACAGACGTTCAGGGTAATAATATCAGAATAGTAGGACAAATAGATTTTCCTTTTTAAGCTAGGAAGAATTTCACTAAAGGAGAAGGTTCTAGTAGTAAGAGATATACAGTTAGGGTTTGCACATTTGCTAATTGGTTATCCAACTATGGCTAGAGAAGGTATCAGCATTAATGCACCTAGAGAGCAATTAGTGATTAGAAGGGGTCATGAAATTTCTAGAATACCTCTATGTAAATTAACAGGAAGAATCCCGACTCGAGAGCACTCTTCATTGAGAAGTATTCTAAAGAAAGACACGACAGAGGAAGATATTCAGTATACAGCACAAGCTCTCAACAGATAAATACTCACTTAAAAACCAACCAAGAAACTTACTTGAAATTAGACAGGAGTTAAGACTTAAACCTGAGAGAGCACATGGATAGAATGTACAGTAAATCCAATTTTTGAAGGGAAGGAAATTCTCACGCCTACTGAAGAAGCGCAAGTAAAGGGGGTACATTACTCTTCTAGTCTACATGAAGTCAGGCAGGGTAAAATAGCTTTGCAGGTTATGAATAACAGAGGAGGAAAGGTTAGGCTAACACAGGGAACAGAATTAGGTTTAGCAGAGGAATACACCATTCCCATTCAAGTTGTAGAGAAGGAAACGGTAGCACCAATCAATAAAGAAAATGAAAATTTAGCCCAGGACATAAAACTGAGAAGAGCTAAGATAGGGTCTCACTTGAAAGATATTAAAGAAGATTGTGCTAGAGAGAAACTCATAGATTTGCTAAGTGAATACCAAGACATAGTCGCTATGGAGGGCGATACACTAGGTAACACAGGTGAAATAACGCATAGAATAGACATCCCACAGAACACAAAGCCAATCTACATACCAGCCTATAGGGTAGCCCATTCCCAGAAGGAGATAATTGAAAGAGAAGTACAAAAAATGGATAGGCAAGGAATAATAGAACCATCAAAATCTCCATGGTCTTTCCCACTTTTGCTAGTTCCAAAAAAGGATAAAACCTACAGAGTAGTGGTAGATTTCAGAAGGTTAAACAAGATAACTGAAAATGATCCTTATCCAATGCCGTCTATGAGAGATCTTATCACAACGATCGGATCCAAGAAATACTTTACCACAATAGATTTGTTGCAAGGATTTTTACAAATTCCTTTGGACGAGGAAAGTAAACCATTAACTGCCTTTAGTACAAGCAACGGTAGATATCAATATGTGAGAATGCCTTTTGGTCTGAAATCAAGCCCAGTAACCTTTGTGAGATTAATGGATAAGATTTTAGGTGATTTATTAGGCAAGGATGTACATTGCTATATAGACGATTTGATAATAGCAACAGATACAATTGAAGAACACATAAAACTGGTAAGAGAAGTACTAAAGAGACTGAGGAAGGCGAATCTTAAATTGAAGTTAAAGAAGTGCAATTTCCTCAGAAGGAAAATAGACTACCTGGGACACACACTAAGTGAAAAGGGTGTGGAAGTAAACGACTTAAAGATTAAGTCAATCAAAGAGTATCCTACACCTCAATGTAAGAAGGATGTGAAGTCATTTTTGGGATTAGCAGGTTTTTACCGCAAGTACATAAAGAATTTTGCAACAATATCCGCTCCGCTGATGGAGTTATTAAAGGAACACGTGTCATTCGTATGGAAAACAAGGCAACAAGAAGCATTTGATGAACTAAAGGAAAGGTTAACTCATTCTCCCGTACTTAGTTTCCCAGATTTCAGTAAAGAATTCTTTTTAGCTACAGATGCAAGTCGCACTGGTATAGGAGCATGCTTAATGCAAAGACATGATAACAAATATAATGCTATAGCATATTACAGTAGAAAGCTAAAGCCCACAGAAATAAACTACTCAGTAACAGACCTAGAGTCTTTGGCCATAATAGATGCTTTAAAACACTTCAGGTATATCATATTCGGGTACAAGATAACTGTATTCACTGATCATTCCGCCGCAGTAGAAATGCTTAAGAATCCGAATTTTTCCAGACGTAGAGCTCGTTGGTTTATGACAGCCCAAGACTATGACATAGAGTTGAAATATGTTCCAGGGAAGGCCAATAAAGTGGCAGACGCCTTATCAAGGCATAGTACCCAAAGTGGTAGTATGAACTTGATAGGTCACGAAGCAGAACAGGCCGAATTCATAAGCAATGTATTTACCATGCATTACACAGAAGAACTTTCAGACAAAATTTCGTAAGTGAACAAAAAAGTGATGAAGATTTAAAGGAGATCTTCGATTTTGTAGAAAATAAAAGAGAATTTAGTCAAAAGGAACGAGCAGAACTAAGTAACAGAATTGGATGCCCCATAGACGCGGTAAACGTCATGGACAACGTACTAGTTTGGATGTGTCACGAGTGTGACCCGTTTGATCAATTACTAGAGTACTCCATAAAAGAATAGTACCAAGGAGCCTAAGAAATAAGGTCATTGAGTTAATGCATGACGATGACATGAGAGCTCACCCAGGAAGGGATGAGACAGTTAGACTAGTTAAAAGATCTTTTTCATTGGAAAGGAATTTACAAGGATGTTAGTAATTACGTGAAGAGCTGCAATACTTGCAACAGTTACAAGGGAAGAACAGATAAGGAAGTACCTCTAGGGTAATATCCCATTCCACCAGACTCCATTTGAAAGAGTAGCCATAGATCTGATCACTAATCTTCACACCACGAGTAAAGGGAATAGAAATATATTAGTGTGTATTGACGCACTCACTAGATATAGAGTTAATACCATTAACTAGTAAAGGAGCTAAAGAGTGTGCAATCGCTCTTTTTGATAAGATATTTTGTAGGTATTCTGCCCCACAGCTCATTATATCTGATAATGGCACTGAGTTCAATAACTCATTAGTTCAAGAAATTTGTGATGCATTCAAGGTAGAAAAGGTAATGATACAACCGTATCATCCAGCTAGTAATGGCTTAGCAGAAAGAAATAACAGAAAGGTTCTAGATGCATTAAGGCATACAGTAGGACAGGATCCTGATTGGGACGTCAATTTACCTTTAGTCCAATTATCACTAAACGCTAAGTATCATACAAGTACTCAAGCAACACCCATAAAAGCTTTAATGGGATATGAACCAAGATTACCATATGCGTGGCTAAATCAGCCACTACAGCCTAATTACTCTGACGACATTACGAAAATAAGAATTGGGAATTTCAAGGTAATTCATAAGCAATTACACAAGAATTTAGAGGAAGCTCAGAAGAATATGATAGACAGGCATCAAGAAGGATTAAGGCCAGTAGATTACAAGATAGGCGATGAAGTTTACCTCAAGAAGGAAGTAAGAAGTGGAATTAATTACAAGTTAGCCCTAAATTCACAGAGCCATACAAGGTCGTAGATGTGCAAGAGACTAAGGTGAAAGTGAAAAAGGTGAATGAAGTAATACATTCCACATATGCTGAATCATTAGAAGAAGAAGGATTTTGGATAAATAAAGATAAAGTCAAGAGAACAAAAGAAGTTAAAGAGGCAGAACTGACTGAAGAATTAGAAGAAGCTACTTCAGAAGAAAAAACTAGATATAACCTAAGAAATAGAAGAGTCACATTTCAGTAATAATGATAAGAACAAACCCATCAATTCATCCTATTATTCCCTGTATTTGATTTCTTTGTTGCTGAGTTTGCCTTCATTGGTTGACTTAGTAATGAAACTATTTTTTTATAATGTTGCAATGCTTACTTTAATTAGTCGGTCTTGTAACAAAAGAATTTGGGGTTAAGGCGCCGTAACTTCGAATTTACTTTTTCTTTAACTGAGGGGAATTACTTAGGAAGCAAGAAAGTAAAGTAAAATTTCTGAAATGTAACGTATTAAAGTCAGAAGGTTAACAGTCATCTTTAGGGATTTGCAACCCACTGTCACTAATAGAAGAATGAGGTAGAAGTTTAAGACAGGTTTTAAATGATTTCAACGAGAATCTTGTTTTCAAATCACGAATATTTTATTTGTATCAGCGTACTAATCATAGAAGTAAAAGGTAAAGAAATGAGAAATACAGTTTGTAAGACTTGTGAGTACTTTAAGGATACCTCATCAAGGAGAAGTCTTGGCATAACCCATAACATGTCAACATTGAAAGGAGTGCATGAATTATACTAACACTAGAAGTAGAAATAGTAATTACTTATTTTCCCGTAGAACTAACACGTTTGCGATCTTCGTTTCTTAGAGATACTTTAGTAGCGAAAGCTTACCGATTTGTTTTGCCAGTCACAAAATATTCATAAGTACTACTTTGTTTTTCCGACCCAAGTTGCCAGTCATACTTCTGAGTTAGTCATAAAAATGTAGAAGTTTCCTATGCAAAGAGAAGTCTATACTTGCATTGATAAAGTCAAGCAACACGTACACAAGTAAGTTACACATGTTAGTTACACAATGTTTGAATACACCCAAGATACAAGTAAGGACATTATCATCTTTTGTAGCAGCGAGCCCAACAAGAAATCCATGAAGAACGGCCAAGAAATGAAGATTGCCGCCTTATGGTTGTACAGATTGATTACTTTTAAGAATTTAAAATCCACCTGTTAGGCAGCTAGGTATGAGGGCTGAGTAAATCCAAATGTAACTTGGATAGATAATTGCTAATGTTTTTTTGCTCTTTCATATCATTTACGATTGTTTAATACTTAAAGCCAGATACATAGAAGGAATTTGTCATACAAAACGTGCATATTGTTAGGAGCCCTCATAGTCCATACTGTTTTGTTTATTTAGAAAACTGTCAGGAGCCAGTTAGGTAGCATGGCCGAGACTGTATCGAGTGAATAGAGAAAAATGTATTTTTTCGAAGTAGAAATATCCTATTTCCATTTGGGTCAGTACGAAGGACCATAACGCAATAAATCTCCAGTCTGTCTAAACAAGTCGCCAACCATATCTTCAAGAACACACCAGCACTAACGAGGCGCTAAGAGAAATTGCATCTGGCCATGCCTTCGAAATCCACGAGGGTCCTGCGAAGGAACCTTATGGTTAGTAAAATGTGGGAAAAACCTCACCCCCCCTTGACTTCAAACGATAGCCCAAGGAAATAAGCCACGCCCACAGGTCAAGCCTAGATGTTTTGGCCAATCAAATGCCATCAGTGCCAGAGACCTAGGGACATCCTACAAGGAGCAAATACCCAATAATCAACAGGAATTTCTTAAAACACACCTCCAAAAGTTGGAATGAAGCAAGTGGAGGAGGTGCCTCAGAAAAGCAGTACCTGCCCAGAATATGACGTCATGGTTGACACAAGGGAAAATGGGAGATATAAGGACAGGCATACAGGAAAGGAGACAGAAAAAAGGTGGGAGAGAAAAGAGAGAGAGAGAGAAAAGTCGTGGAGAGAAAAGAGAGAGACAGAGAGAAAAGCCGCAGAGTGGGAAGATAGAGAGAGAGAACTATTCCGAAGTGTGGGAAGCAGAAAAGACAGAAAGAGAAGAAGTGTTTTAGTGAAGAAAGACTCTCTCAAACAATAGTCCCCGTAATCTAATTCGTTAAGTCTCTCGAAACCATTATTTCAAAGTCTCGAAACCATTATCTTAAAGTCTCGAACCATTAAGAAACAGTTAAGAACTATAGGTGGAACTGTAAGACAAAAATCACAAATAAAGAAGAAACGGGAACAATTAATCATTTTCCCTTTAACCTCGGTAATTTACAATTTAATAACTGTTTTAAAGAGCCACTTGTTCCTACTTACAATAATTACCACACGCCCTACGCCGGACGCGCTTACCTTAGTGTTGGGCCCTTTGAAGGAAAGAAACAGGGTCCGACAATATATATATATATATATATATATATATATATATATATATATATATATATATATATATATATATATATATTTTCCTGTTTACTAAGCAAAATACAAAAATTATACCTAATTTAGTATATATATGTGCTGGTTTGAGTTTGAATGTTTTGTATTCGTTCGAGTTTACTTGATTAATTAATGTCAAGAAAGCGTGAAAGGACTGACAAGTACTTGCAAGTGTATAAATCACAATTATGATGAAAAAAGTCAATTTTATTCAATTTACCTCAATACTTCCTGCTTACCTGTGTCTTTTTGGTAAAAATTTGGAAGTGAACTTCCAGACAGTTCAAAATGTCATACTGTTTTTCACTCTTTGTATCACACAGCTGGAGAAGAACTTGTGGAAGAAGTTGAAAGGTAACAGTGAGGAGGCCTTAAGAGCCTCACTTTCAGTGTCTAGAGATTGGTAGATATTCTTCTCTTCCTTGGAAACTTTTCACCAGAGAGAAGTTTAGAAACTGGTCTTCTATTCTTGTTTAAACTGTAGCCGTATGGGATAATGGAAGTTTGAAGACCTCGGGAAAAAGACAAAACTTCACAAAACCAACACGGCGCATCTAGTTCGACATATGTTTTTTCTTTTTAACCTCCTCCGGCGTTGACTCTCCGGGATTTTATTTCGCGATCAGCTGATGTTGACATCGCCAGATGACAGTGTTTGTAAACAAAGAATGTTTGTTTGATGTTGAGCGAACTTTAGTGGAGTTAGATTGTGTAACGACTCCTTAAGATTTGTTTTATTTTCAATCATGGTTCTGAAATGTTTTTATTTATTTTATAGCTACAATGAATTTCTTAATGTCCTTTATAAGTTATATTGGAGAATTAATTAATTCATTAACTTCATGTGAAGGGTAGACTGTAATTATGTATTCAACCATGTTTTTGAACAAAGGCAACCAGGAAAAAAATATCTGTAGAATTTCAGTCAAATTTTGTGAAAGTGTGAACGATAAAACAATGAAGTATTGATTAATTTTCAGGATAGTTACTGATATGGATTTAAGTTCCAGAGCTTATATACTTTTTCACCTTGTGGCGAAATTATGACAGAAGACAAAATTCATTACTAAAGTCTTCTAAAAGACGAATAAAAACAAGAAACCTTAAAAATGTATATATATTAGTTACAATTAATATACAGCGAGTATGAAGCTTTAAAATGAAAAGAGCAAAATGTTTATGAACGTCGTAGATACATAAAGAAAGTGGTAAATTATTAAAAAAGAATTACAATGGGTAATTTAAAATGATAGCAATAAACGAGTGAACGGAAACAAATCAAGAGAAAGCAGGGAATTGGCAATGGAGGTTGTTGGGTTATAAAAAAAATCTGCAGATACAAAGAGGTGAATCTTGTAATGTTCAGACGATAATGCAAGAAGCGGATGTTAGAAAAAAGTCAAAATACAAACACATTAAAGTAAAACCTCTGAAAGGCTTGTATCAATAAGTGAAGAGAAGAAAGCGAAATAGGGAAAGGAAAAACTCGGAAAGGAAAAGGGGAAAAGGGAGGAAAAGTCTTTCGAAATCATTTATCATGTTTTTCCGATAATCCCGGTAAAGACCGCAGTTTCTAAAACTGAAAAAAGAACCATTGAATTTTATCCATTAAAAGCTGTCAGGCCGAAAAGCCCCAGAGAAATATTCCTCAAAACTTTTCACCCGTCTTTCCAAAAAGCCCCTGTGCTATTGACTGCTGCTCCACACACTCTCTCTCTCTCTCTCTCTCTCTCTCTCTCTCTCTCTCTCTCTCTCTCTCTCTCTCTCTCTCTCTCTCTCTCTTCTTTTAGGACCTTGGACACTTGCCATTGGAGAAAATTCGAATTTGGAAGTGTGGGATCAGTTTCTTTTTAGCTTTCTCGTTCGCTCAGTCTAGCTTCCTCGTGTATCTTTCTCTTTCACTGTACAGTGTATATAGTATATATATATATATATATATATATATATATATATATATATATATATATATATATATATATATATATATATATATATATATATATATATATATATATATATATATATATATACATATATATATATATATATATATATATATATATATATATATATATATATATATATATATATATATATATATATGTGTGTGTGTGTGTGTGTGTGTGTGTGTGTGTGTGTGTGTGTATGGCAGAAAAACTTATATGACATGACATGATCTATTACGCAGACAGACGTTAATGAATATTAAAGCTACTTTAGGGCTGATTCACTTCTGATAATTTTCCTACGCCAAGGAAATTAATATTTCCTGCCCAGGTTATTTGATTTTTGGTCTCTGTTCGGTTCTTTATTTGTTTGTTATCATCATAAGGCATAAAGGTATGTCCGGATTTTTGTGGCAGTTTTCAGAAAGGTGGGCGCCAGGATGGGCAAAAAAGCATTCGATTTTGGGAGAAAGAAAAATGTAACGTTTAGGGAGAAGGGACTCTGATTTGGAGGTGGATCGCTCAGCCTTGGCGGAGTTTTGCAGTATCTGAAGACATTTACTATTTAATGTCAAAAGAACAAAACCAAATTCCAATCATTCTGGTAAGTTTCTGATAAAATAATCTAGGAGTTCCTTTGCTGGTTCGGTCTTACTCATAGGTCTTAATGGTTGTTTTAGATTATGCCCGTTTTAAACTTTCATGAGCCCTAGATACAGGCAGGCCACAAGTGTGGTAAGGTCTTTACAGGCTGCTGAAGAGCAAGAGTCCGTGCCAGCACAAGGCTGGCTTAATCTAAATGGATAAGGTAAGGTGTTAACCCTTTCGCTGCTCGGGGCTGATCTCCATCATCAAAAGATCTCATCCTTGACGTGGGATGACCTCCCCGGTCATAATTCTTTTGGTTCAAGTTAGACAGCTCGAAACATATGTTACGCTTCCCTCTACACTATTGGGAGATTTTGCTTATATTCTAGCGACAAAGGGCACCATTCGAGGTTGACCTTCGGTAATCATCAAAATGCCAAGAACGTAGAAGGCTTATCTGAACTATCAGATTTTCAAATTGTTTGATGGAAATGGTGTTACTGTACTCCATGCTATGAGAGCTACCATACTGAAATTAATTACCAATAACAGAAACATAATTCAGTATTTGAATAATTACCTACATATTTGCAATTTTTGCGTTTTACTATAATAAAACATTATGATATCATAACAGTACAATATAATACTCTAAAAATAAAGAAAATAACACACTTTATCGAATTACAAATTTAAAAGAGAGAAAATAAGTCAGTTATACGATTTGTAGAACACTTATCTCGTCACTTTTAGTGAGCCGTGGCAACAACAGGCTCGGTGAGAATAACAGGCCTGCTGTGGACTTGTAACTTCGTCCAGCCAACCGAGACTGATTAAAGTTTACGAGGGTTAGCTTCTATTGCAATTTGCAAGTAAAATGTAGCTAATCTAAACACTCAGTCTTTGATTTGTGGATGGGTCACTTAAATGGTCCAGTATTCTTTCTTGGTTTCCCTTTTATCCCTTGCCTTAGATTTACATACTATGTATTCTTTTCTTATTATTTTGTTAAAATTTATCGTTCTCCATCAATCATGTTAACTCTCTCTCTCTCTCTCTTTCTCTCGTTGTTTGTTGATAATCTAAATGCCTTCATGTAATATCAAAATTAAATTGGACTTCATGCATCCATTCGCGATTCCTGCAGGCGACTGAGAAAGCCCCAGTTACACTGAGTCCATTAAACCTCAAATCAATATGAAAAATTTCATTAACTTCATCAGCTGCTTAACCCCAGGTCTTAATTATAGCACTTCCGTTTCTTCCTTGGATGTTGGGCATTAAGAAATTCATCTGAGGATCAAAACAATCCCTAGTTGGTCCTCACAATTAACAAGGATCTGGGTACGCGTTATTTGGATAGAAGGTGATGGAACTGGTTTAGTTTCTCGTCGATCGCGTAGGGGTTACTGCCGTCAGTTCACCTCATGTGGTACACTAGCAGCATTATTACAGGGCGTTTGCTGGGTCCCATCGGCTCCTAGCTGTCCCGACTTTTTTAAGCCTTTTATATGAACAACATTACCGCTTCCTTTCTTCAATCTTCCTGTCCAACTCTTTAAATATCACTTCTTAGTGCAGTCGTGGGGTTTTCACCCCAATTTCACCTTTAGATCGTTGTACTTCATCTACTTTGTTTTCTGGATCTCTTTATTTTGCTGTCCAACCCTGTTGGTCCAGTCACTAAAGTTCCCTCTTTTCACTGTCGTAAGTGCTGAATAGCCAAAAAAGTTCCTTGTCAACCAACAGGCGACTACTATTATAAGTAAACGCTTTATTCAAGCAGGCTAATGAATAACTGTTAAACATGAGTTAGTCCAATACAGTATTTAAAATTTTCTTTGTATGTTCTATCTACATATATAACATCTAAATCCTTTTTTATTTAAGTAAAGTTGATTACCCGCTCTTCTTTTATAATTTTTTTTTGTAATTTCTGTACGCAACCTTGTTGCATACAGAAATTACAATGGGAAAGGACTGGAAATATTATTATTATTATTATTATTATTATTATTATTATTATTATTATTATTATTATTATTATTATTATTATATTGAAAATGCAATAGCTGCATCAGGAGCATTCAATTTGTATAAAGTTTTCTCTATCTTTCTAATAACTGATTTTTCAGGGTTACTGCATTTTGCCAGTAAACCACCAATGTTTGTCCTTCTTGGAGAGGAAAGCAGTTGCAAATCAAGGTGTACTTTCATTTCTGATGAACATACTATATCAGTTAGAGAGTAACGCCAATGGCAACTGAAATCTTGTGTTCATTCTCGATGGAGTTGTCCATCTTCTGAAGAAAATTTTTCTTAGTGGTGATTCTAGGACGTTTCACTTGGGCTCTGCTGAGCACGATCGTGCCGAAAGACGGGAGTAGACTGCCATTAGTGGTGAGTCCTACTCTTTATATAGAAGATGGTCAGCAAGGGGTCAAACGCATGCTTACTGCTAATTGACTGGCGAGACTTCCTTGCAAGCCAAAACCTTAAGGTTGATGGTCTCACTGTTGCAGCCTTGCTGAGCGGCGGGGCTGGCACGTGACGTTAATATCTGGTATTACCCCGGGAATATTCTGATTGGTCTCTGATTAGCTCACAGAATACTGTTTACCAGTCGGGAATGTCCTTCTCTTAGTATCTGGTGCAGGTCTTTGTGAAATAGGCCATCGTAATGCTGGTTGACCAGAAGAACACTTGAGTGGTATTCTATAAGGGCTTCTCCTGCTGTATCAAGAGCACTTCTATCAGCCGTAGGTGTCTTGGGTCAGGGGCCTTTCCAATTATTTCTGCATTACTCACTATTGCATTCCTTGCGATGCTGGTATGGTGGTCATCTCTCATGTGGAGATTTATGGCACCTTCTTGAGCATGGCAAGAGATCCTCTTTATCAGTTTCATGGTGGTCATACCAATATTAGACGTGGGGCATTCACGGACTGGGCATTGCAAATAGTATACCACATTAGTCTGTTTAAGAGGGTCTCTTGTCTGTGGGGCTGAGTATATTTCATAGTCAGGTTTCTTGTATAGCTGCTTTGATAATAAATGTCAAGGTTCAGCTGGGTGTTGATGTCAGTGGTGAAGATGTTATTTGTGATGATTTTCTTAAAGATATATTCATCTTCTAGGTATTTACAGTGCATCCTTTGTGCTGTTGCTATTTCTTTATTACTTTTTCGTTTGAATATCCGCTATTCACAAGTACCCAGGAGACGTGGTCTAGCTCTTCATGTGTGTCCTGTCAAGAAGAACAGTGTGTTAAAGCCCTTCTTATGAAGGCTTTGATGGTGGTGCTCTTATATCTTGAAGGATGCTCATTATCTCCATTAAGGCACAGGCCGAGGTTAATCTTTTTTGTGAAAACAGAGGTTTTCAGGCTTTGAGAAAAACGCAAAGGGTACTGCAGAAGTCACGACTGCGGTTAAAGAAGTTAGTGAGGAGAAAGGATTGGAAAAAGAAAGGAAAGATGAAAATTGGAAATTGGGAAGAGAGTTGGTTATGTCATGCAGAGAAGGAAAATTATGATTCTATGTATACAACCAAATGAAAGGGGAAAAGTGCAAGAGTGCTTGGAGACAGATATAAAGTTTACTACACAAGGGAAGATACAAGGAGAAATGGGGTAGGAATTATTCTCCATCCAGATCTGCAGGAGAACGTCACAGAAGTCCAGTGTATCAGTGACAGGATCATGTGCTTAAAGTTTGTGAAAGATAAGAGTGTATGGCATATCATCTCTGCATACGCCCCTCAGCATGGGTGTAGTGAAGAGGAGAAGGAGGAATTCAGAGGGAAATTATAAGAATACATAGAAAGAGTTCCAAGAAGTGAACTATTAGTGTTATCTGGGGATATGAATGCCCATGTAGGTGAGAGTTCTGATGGCTTTGAAGGAATGCATGGAGGGAGAGGTTTTGGAAGAAGAAACCAGGAAGGTGATAAATTGCTAGAATTAGCAGAAGCCCTATGTATCTGGTAGCCTTGAATACACAGTTTGAGAAAAGGACAAGTCACCTGGTAACATACAAAAGTGGACAAAATGAGACACTCATGTTTTGGTTAGGAAGGAAGACAAGAAAATCATTATGGACTGTAAGGTTACTCCAAATGAATTTGTTGTAGCTCAACATAAACAGATAGTGGCAGATTTTAGGTTGAAAGTAATAAGGAGAAGAAAAGCCCCAGCCAGGAATATGAGGACCAGAACTTGGAAACTGAAGGGGGAGAAGGCAAGAGAGTTCAGAAGTAAAGTTGAAAGAGCCAGAGAAGAGAGATACATAAATGGAATGTCAGAATCGCCTAAAGAGATAGAGGATGATGTGAAAGGGATTGTGGTTCCAGCAGCAGCAGAGGTGCGTGGGAGGACAAGTGGTAAGCAGCAACAGGAAAGAGAAACATGGTGGAATCAAGAGGTTCAAACAGTTGTGAAAGAAAATTGTATAGCCAGAAGAGGGTAGGAAGAAGGTAACAACTACCAAACAAGAGAGAAGTATAGACGGACAAAAAGGGAAACAATGGGAAAGGCAGTGATTGCAAAGGAAGAAGCCATGATAGAGTGGCATGAGAAGATGGGAACACCAGTGGGAGAAAAGATAATCTAGAGAATTGCAGAAGTAAGAAGAACAGACAGGCAGGATGTAGGAGAAGTAGGAATTATTAAAGTTGAAAATTGAAATATCTTAATTGAGGAAGAAGAGGTCAAGAGAAGATGGAAAGAATATTTTTCACAACTATTAAAACATTGAGAATGAGTGTGAAGAACAGGAAAATGTTCCTCGAGTAGAAGGACCAATAGCAAACATCAGAGAGAGTGAAGTCGAGAATGCTATAAAGAAAGGAAAAGTAAATAAAACTGCAGGAAAGTCAGAGGTAACAATAGAAATTATTAAAGCATTGGGAAATCCAGGCAAAGAGTGGGTGCACACACTATTGGAAAAGATCTGGGATGTAGAGGAAATGCCAAGGGACTGGAACGATAGTTGGATTATTAAAAGGAGACATGTTAAACTGTGGGAACTACAGAGTAATAAATCTTTTGGGGCATGTATCCAAGATACTAGAAAGAATAGAAGGAAGGCTGAGAGAGTTGACAGATATGCATGAGGAGCAGTTTGGGTTTATGATAGGAAAGAGCACTGTGGATGCTATTTTTAGAGTAAGACAAGTCCAAGAGAAGTATTTACAAGGAAACGGGAAAGTTAACATGTGTTTTGTGGATCTTGAAAAGGCATATGACAGGTTACCAAGAGGAGTAGTTTATTGGTGTTTGAGAAAGAGAGGCTTACCAGAGAAGTTGGTAACGTTAGTGACAATGATGTATGAGGGGGCAAGAACCAGTGTACAGACAAAACATGGGGAGACTGAGGCATTCCCTGTGGAGGTTGGCCTCCTTCAGCAATCAGCTCTGAGTCCATTCTTGTTCCTTGTCGTTATAGACACTTTGACATCAGAATTAAGGAACAATGAAGAACTGTGGGAACTGATGTTTGCTGATGATTTAGTCATTATAGCAGACACAGAAGAAGAATTGTAGGAATTTTTAGCATGGAAAGGTGCTCTAGAAAAGAAAAGATTGAAAGTGAACACTGGAAAGACAGAGCTAATGATTAGTATTAAAGAAGGACATGAAGAAGTAAACATTCAAGTGGAAGATGGTACAGTGCTAAAACAGAGCGATGAGTTTAAGCATTTGGGATCAATAATAGCAGAGTGAGGTACTGAGAAAGTGGTGAGACAGAGAGTGAAAGAAGCATGGTGAAAGTGGAGAGAAGTAACTGGAGTTGTTTTAGACAAGAAAATGCCATTAAGGCTCAAAATGAAGATTTATAAGACAGTTATCAGGCCCGTACTATTGTATGGGGCAGAAACTTGGGCACTTAGGAGGAAAGAGGAGGGACTGTTGGAAAGAACCGAGATAGGGATGGTGAGATGGATTACTGGAATATCACTAATGGAAAGGAGGGAGAGCCCAGATATAAGAAGAATGTGTGGTATATGTAATGTAAAGGAGAAGGCTAGGTAGGCTCATCTGAGATATCATGGCCATGTAATAAGAAGAGAGGAGATGGAACCAATCAAGAGAGCTAAGAACATGCCAGTGATGGGGAGGGGGAGTATGGGGCATCAGCAGATCAGATGGATGGATGTGGTGAGGAGGGATATGGGTGAGGTGGGACTGAGGGAAGAAGATGCAAGGAATAGAAATAGATGAAGAAAGTTGACTCGATCGGCCAACCCTGCTATACAGTGGGACTGATAAGGTTGAAAGAAGAAGAAGTAGAAGAAGGTTTTCAAGCTGTCATCAGTTTTACAAACAAGGATGTCAAGAAAGGGAACCTGGCCATTACTACAGAACACCACTGAGTGGTTTAAAGAGCTGCATTCTAGAAATGAACATTGGAGCACTTCAACTTCATTCTCCTCCTCGCCCTGTACAAATATATTATCAATATAGCATGCGTAGATATGCTGATTTTGTATTTTGGAAAAAAATCGCTTCTCTACTGCACCTATATAAAAGTTGGCGAAAAGCACCTCTAAAGGTGAGCCTAATGCCCCATTCTTTTTGTTTATACATGTGACCCCTATAAGAGCAAAAAGGGGCCTTCTTTCTTCATATTTCAAGGAGGGCCTGTAGGGACCGTTTGGCGATGTTTAATGGGGGCATGGAGGAGTCCCTGTAGACATGGTCGGTGATCAGATCAATGGTTTCATCTACAGGAAAATTGGTAAATAAGGATTCAACGTCCAGAGAAGTGATAGCTCCAATTCCTGGGGAGCCCTTGGTCCTTTCTAAGAATTCCTACTGATGAACGGAGGCTGTGGTCAGGAACATAAGGTGTTAGTATCTGGTTGAGGCATTTTGTCAAACCATAGGTATGGTTGGGGGGTTTGGGTGATGATAGGACATAAGAGGCTCCCAGGGTTATGGGTCTTCACATTCCCATACATGTACCCCTAAACCATGGTCTCTGATGATGAGCAGAAGGTGTGTGGCATTAGCAGCTCCACTGATGACTTTAAAACCCAATCCACAAAGTGTTAAGCTCTATTATAAGGTGAGGATGCACTCAGAATACCTAGAAGACAAATGCACCATTAAAAAAATCATCACAAATAACATCTTCACCACCAACATACACCCCCAGCTGAATCTTGTTATTTATTATCAGAACAGCCGCACAAGAAACCTGATTATGAAAAATGACAGCCCCACAGATGAGAGATTCTCTTAAACAGACTACTGTGGTATAACGTTTCAAATGCCCAGTCCGTGGATGCCCCGGCTTCTATGCTGGTATGACCATCGTGAAACTGGCAAAGAGGATCTCTTGCCATGCTCAAGAAAGCGCCGAAAAAATCCACATGAGAGAAGCCCACCATACCAGCATCACAAGGAATGCAATATTGAGGAATACAGAAATAATTGGAAAAACCCCTGACCCAAGACACCTACAGCTGTTAGAAGCGCTTTTGATACAGCAGGAGAAGCCCCTTCTTGAATACCACTCAAGAAGTGTTCCTTCTGCCTAACAGCATTAGGTGGCCTATTGCATATAGACCTGCACCAGACACCACGAGAAACTACATTCCCAGCTTGGAAACACAGGACATAGCGAGCTGTCTGGTGACCAATCAGAATATTCCCTGGGTAATACCAGATAGTAATGCGCCCGCCCCACCACTTACCAAGGCTGTAGCAGAGAGACCATCAACCTTAAGTTTTTGGCTTGAGGAAATCTTGCCAGCCACTCAGCAGCCAGCATACATTCAACCGCCTACTGACCATCTCCTATATGAAGAATATAACTCACCACAAATGACAGTCTACTCCCGTCTTATGGCATGATCATGTTCAGCTGAGCTTGAGTGATATGTGGCCTAAAGCCAACAATAACAAAGATTTTCTACATAAGATGGATGGAGAATGAACAGCTGATTTCAGTTACTATTCAGTTAATGATATACACACTATATCTGTAACTGATATAGTGTGTTGTCAGGAATATAATTACTCCCTGATTTGCAACTGCTTTCCTCTCCAAGAATGACACACAATGGTGAGTTACTGACAGAATACAATAAACCTGAAAAACCAGTTATTAGAAAGATAAAGGAGAATATAAAAATTTAATGCAGCTGACACATCTATATCATTCATTACTACATGTTTGAAAGAGGGTGTACCACCTGTATATTATTATTATTATTATTATTATTATTATTATTATTATTATTATTATTATTATTATTATTATTATTATTATTATTCAGAAGATGAGCCCTATTCATATGAAACAAGCCACAGGGGCCACTGACTTGAAATTCAGGCTTCCAGAGAATATGGAGTTCATTATAAAGAAGTAACAGAAAGAAATAGAAAATACTGAAAGAGGACATCACTTATTACAATAAAGAAACAAAATAAAGTAAAAATTTAATAAATAAATCATTATAGATGTAAGTAAATTATTAAAAGTTCAATTAATAAATAAATCATGATAAATGTAAGTCAATTAATAAAAGTTCAATTAAAGATGTAATGCATTACTACCTAATACAATTAGATAGTAATGCATTCCATCTTTAACTGAACTTTTGAAGTTTCAATTGCATGACAACCTAAGGGAGGCTGTTCCCCAGTCCAACAGTGTAAGGAATAAAGGACCTTTGGAACTGAGAAGTTCGATGGCGAGGCACATTTACTGCATATTGGTGCTGCTGGTCAACAAATCTGGTTGCTCTTGGCAGGAAAAGGGGATCAGGGATCAATTGTGAATGTGAAAGATCTCTAATTAATACGACTTATGAAAAATTGACAAACAAAAGACCATCCGTCAACGATCCAAGTCATAACTGCTAATATTAGGAAACAGAAACCTACCACCACAAACCCCATTCTATGATCCAAGTCATAACTGCTAATATTGGGAAACAGAAACCTACCTCCACAAACAACTCTATCTAAGTGAGATAAATCTCTGGCAGAAGCAGACATCCACACCAGAGAACAGTATTCTAGCAAAGGAAGGACAAATGACCTAAAACAGCTGCCACTGATTTTATTACTGTTATAAGTATGAGGCCTTACGCCCATAAACTAACCTTCATGCGGAATTTGCTGACAATTTTATTAAATGTTTCTCAAAAGTAAGGTGTGCGTCAAAATTTATCCCTAGATAAGTTAAAGCTTCAGATTCATTTAGCAGAGTCCCATCCATCTGAAGAGGAGGATGGGGTGGAAAGTTTGTATGAGATCTGCTAATCAATCGTGTTTTATTTTTACTGGAGTTCAGCCTCATAACCCCACCGACTACACCATTCATTAATCCGCTGTCATGATTGAGACTAAGGACAGCTTCATTTCTTGTGACTGGAAACTTTACTATACCCACAAGTGTTCCATCATTGGCATACTGAGCAATCTTGTTTTCTGGGCCAACAACCATATCAGTTGTCTATGCTAAAAATAACATTGGACCAAGAACACTACCCTGTGGAACTCCGGACACAATAGGACGTGGTTAACTCAAATTCCATCAACAGCAACTCGCTGCTGCCTACTTGTAAGGAAATCTTTAAGCAAAACTAAAACGTATATACCCATTCCAAGTGCCTTGTAATTTACTAAATCGAAAGCAGCACTAAAATCTTTTTGAATTACTCCACTCTCAAACCCCTGTTCAAGGTTCTCTTGCAAATGGCATTTCAAATCTAAAAGAGAATCACAGGTACCTAACTGCTTCCTATATGCATACTAACTATCAGCTAACAATCCTTTAGATTCCACATACTTACATAGTGGCTTAAAAATAAGTTTTTTTACAACTTTGGAGAGCACTAGGAGAATAGACATTGGCCTGTAGGTACTACAGTCTGAAGATATGCCATTCCTTGGAACAGGCACTGTATTACAAAGCTCGCGCTCATCAGCAAAGATACTAAGTCGACATAAACATTTATAAAATACACCAATCATGGAAGACAATACATTAGAAACTTTTATAAAAAATAAAGTGAAAAAACCATCAGGATCTTTTCCACCCCAGTTATCAAGATTATCAAGAATTTTCTTAACATCCCTATAGGAAAATGCAAATTTTGTGAGAACAGGCTCTGAGTGACAAGTATCAGGGAGAGGGACACCCTCAGCTGATTGCTTAGCTTCAAAAGGTTGGTGAAGCAGTTCAACCTTTTCCTTATGGCCAGTAACCAATCTACTATCATCAGTTAGTAGCAGTGGAATGGAAGATGAGCCTGATCCAAAGATAGATGATGCCAATTTGGTCCACCACAGATGAGGTTGAGTAACTCCTTTAAGTTTCCTCTTTAAGGAATTGTTGTAATTTCCCTCAGCTATATGGTAAATTCTATTGGCAGCATGGCGTGACTCAACAAATTTGGTGTTATTTTCATGTGAACGATGTCGTCTCGATGCGCTGAATTTACTCTATCTGTCACTAACAGCATAAAGATTTAATCTGAATTGATATTATGTATATCTCTATTATTATTATTATTATTATTATTATTATTATTATTATTATTATTATTATTATTTCCATACACCCTTACTATTTTCAAGGTGTATCCATTACCAGTTAGATCATCATTATAAATAATAGGAAGAGCCGCAACTCAATAAAGGCACACTATGATGGTATCAGGAGAGAGAGAGAGAGAGAGAGAGAGAGAGAGAGAGAGAGAGAGAGAGAGAGAGAGAGAGAGAGAATTTCATGTTCTTTTAATTCGTAGGTTTATAAAGATGACTTGGGGCTTAATCCTTTGAGCCTGTAAATTGAATGTGCCGAAACCGGGAGCGTGTGCGCGCTTTTATGTGCGTTTGAGGTTCTTCATCCGCCTTGCTTACACAGCACTAGCCACCTCACTTTCCTACCCGACCAGAGAAAGAGAGAGAGGAAGAGGTGAAGCGACCAGATCAAACAGTTTCTTATTTTCCTTTCAAAGAATTAGTTCACGAGATTAGCGAAAGGGAAGCTGAAGATTTTGGAGTCTTTAGAGAGGCTACATTGAACATAAAAAACTAATAAGCCAGCTACAATAATGGACTAACAACACAGTTTCCAAATTCGTTACTCTGATT
The DNA here is from genome assembly GCF_040412425.1 of Macrobrachium rosenbergii. Classification (NCBI taxonomy): domain Eukaryota; kingdom Metazoa; phylum Arthropoda; class Malacostraca; order Decapoda; family Palaemonidae; genus Macrobrachium; species Macrobrachium rosenbergii. Next base: position 26,312,012 of record NC_089770.1, on the reverse strand, counting down.
CCTAAACTTCGCACACGTTTGCAAATGAAGGAGCACAGGTACCCTTATGTATGCACATATCTTTTACATGCACCCAAAAAATACATACATTCCTCTCAGTTTCTTAACATTTGTTGGATATTCTCGTCCCTACAAACCTAGGATCCAAATGAAGAACCAAACGAAGAATATCAGAATGAAGTAGCATTAACCACTTGACCTTGAAGAAGGATATATAAGCCTATTACTGTATATATATATATATATATATATATATATATATATATATATATATATATATATATATATATATATATATATATATATATATATATATATATATATATATATATATATATGCTTATATATATATATATATATATATATATATATATATTATATAATATATATATTTATATATAATATATATATATATATTATTATATAATCTACTGGTCACATATTTACCAGATACGTGTATAACTGCAATAACCACAACGCCTCTTGACTTTTGGAGTCCTTCGCACTTTTAGAATATGCTTATTACTAAAAAAAACCTAGGATCCCAATGAAGAATTAACGAAGAAATTCTGCGCCGTGGTTGAATTCGAACCCTCTCCGGAATATCAGATCGAGGTAACATTAACCAACTGATCACAAATAAGGGTATGGAAGTATATTCTCGCTCTGGTAAAACTAAGCTATACTTACTTTACTTCATAAGTACATATAGCTTCCAAAGAAAAAGCTGTCGAATCTAGACACATATACTAGAGTGAGAACAGACCCACCCTCATCATCCTTGACATTACTTCTCAAGGTTCATAAGCTTTTGACTTGCAAGAACGCAAAAAGTAAAAATCAAACGAATGCAAACGAAACCCACACGTTTACAATCATCAACCCCTAAATATGAAAAAGACGAGCGGAATAGGGTGCTCTCATCTTTTTTTAGTTAATAGTAACTTGTATCAATCAAAACAGTAATAAACAGTTGGCATATAAAGAGAACACATACAGACTGAGCAACTGCATACCAGAATTTCTATGCAGTCACACTTGGAACAAAGAAAGTAAAGACAAAACGTAATGAAACACGATTAAAATTCCTCTATGAAGTCTTGATAAAAAAAAAAAAGCAGCTCAAGAGATTAAAAATTTGTACAGAAACATCTCTGCAATACAGGCTAATATTTTGTTTATATTGGGTTGTGCTTTGTTTGTGCAGGATACAATTAGGGAAGTCATCGTTGCAGGAGCCATAAAAGCAAGATTTTCCATCAAGTTTTTACACTTGGCCCCTTTATCCTTGCGTTTTGGAATATAACTCTCTCTCCCTCTCTCTCTCTCTCTTCTTTCTTCGGGCAAAATCAAAGAACGAGGAGATGCTTAGACAGAATAGTGAATATTCTAAAGTAACCTAGGAGACTTCCCAGCCTTTTCTGCAACTGGAACATAATCATTGAAAAAAAAAGGGATTTTTAGTAAAATAAAGAGTGAATATGCTAACGTAATCCAATTGTCTTGTTATTACAGTCAAGGAAACCGTGCTCTCTCTCTCTCTCTCTCTCTCTCTCTCTCTCTCTCTCTCTCTCTCTCTCTCTCTCTCTCTAGAGACAAAACTAAAAAAAGCAAAGATAACGCAAGGACTGTGATTGTGTAAACACATTATATTGTTACTTTTATTACAACCGCTGTTGTTTCTGGTGAGTTTTGAGAATTGGTAATTATGGAGAGGAGAAGGAAGCTAATTCCCGAGTTAATAAGAACGAAGTTGGTTTCGTTCGTTTAGAGAGCTTTTGGGAGTTTTAGAAACTGGGGAATTTTACGGATTATCTTTGGAACTTGGCGTGATAAGGGAGAAAAACCAGTTCCATTGTTCATGAAGAGGATTATTGGTTTTCATTTTCAATTTATTTGCTATGGGATATATACGGAATTTTAGGTAATAATAATGATAGAGTCCATTATTATTATTATTATTATTATTATTATTATTATTATTATTATTCTATTATTATAGGCATATGGGATGTGGCAAAATAGTCGATAATACTAACTTGTAAGAAAGAAGAAACAAGTAAAAAATGCGCCCAAGTTACTTCGGCGCAATCGCGTTTTCTGTACAGCGTGTAAGGTTGTGTGAAACTTTCAGCCACGGCCCATGAAACTCTTAGCCGCGGCCCATGAAGCTCAGCTACGGTCCGATGGTGGCCTCAGCTAAGGCCGAGGAAACTCTTAGCCGCGGCCCATGGAACTCAGCAATGGTCCGGTGGTGGCATGTGTTGTTGGTACCTATAGCGGTACCAGAAGTACGCCTTGAATAAAATAAAAACTACTGAGGCTAGAGGGCTGCAATTTGGAACGTTTGATGATTGATGGGTGGATAATAATCATACCAATTTGCAGCGCTCTAGCCTCAGTAGTTTTTAAGATCTTAGGGAGGACAGAAAATATGCGGACGGACAGACAAAGCCGTCACAATAGTTTTCTTTTGCAGAAAACTAAAAAGGTTGTTAATACTGATAAAGCAAATAAAGAAAAGAAAACAAATCAATAATAGATAAATATGTGCATACATTAACCCACAACAGTAGCCGGACCTCTTGATACCTGAATCACAGCTTTGGTCAACAAAGGAGCACACCAGCACTAACAAGAAAGTCCTTGAGATCTCACGTTAGCAAGGAGAGAGAGAGAGAGAGAGAGAGAGAGAGAGAGAGAGAGAGAGAGAGAGAGAGAGAGAGAGAGACAACACTACGTGTGTGCTTTTTAAAATTCTAAATCTTCTCTTTACCTAGCGAAATCGTATAAAACTTAAGTGATTACCATTTCGATTGCCGATGTATCAATTTACTGTTGAGGAAAAGATTCTTCGGGGGAAAAATTCAGCCCAACTTCGTAGTCGACTGAGGAGAAAAATTGCATCCATTCTTAACTTTGCTCCGCAGTAATCATAAAACTTTACTCCGATTGTTAAGGCGAATCTTCCCGCTCAAATTTACATTTCTTCGGAAGAAGAAGAAGAAGAATAAGAAGAAGAATAAGAAGAGGAGGAGGAGGAGGAGGAGGAGGAGGAGGAGGAGGAGGAACATTGCGCCATGGGTAATCTTTGCCAAGCTTCACGCGACTTTAATTAGAGGATTTTGTTTTTCCCTCCTCTGAGACCCTAAAACCGTACTTAACTCAGGGCTTACCACTTTGCTCTTGTTTAAATTGAATTATTCAGCCTTCATTGACGCTCAGTCCTAAGTATTTCTCACTGAAATTCAAACTTTCGCAGGTAACATTTTGAGTTTAAAATTCATTAAAATATAGCGAAGCAAGAGAAATCTTGCTTGTTTACATTTTAATTAATATTAAATTCACAAATCAGCTCAAGCAAAGATGTACAAGTCTTATTTATTTTGTCTTTAAATTAACGTTCAAAAGTGAATTGAATCTCTGTAATGGTTGGTATGCCAAAATTAACCAGGCTAAGTGCCACCATGGCAATAGTTGGTGTTAAAGGCCTAGTATGGAACTCTGGCTTATTATTGTTTTGTGATAAACCAGTAATGCCAACAGGAGGGATGTACAAAATTAATTGCTCAAATTGTAATTTACCTTTTATTGGACAATCTGGTAAGGAGCTAAGCAAGAGAGTCACGCAGCATAAATATAATGTACGGGTTGCAAACAGCTCAAGTACCATCTTTTGTCACGTTAGAGACTCTGAACACCCTACAGACTGGACTTCAGCTAGAGTAGTTTTTAAAAGTTCTTCAATGCATGACAGACTGTTAGTTGAAGGATGCCTCATTAGTTCCTTTAGTAACATGAAACTGAGAGATGGTTTTTTTTTTCAAGATCGATGAATTGCTGAAAAGCTTTATTCTTAATGGTTCAAAAGTAAAACAAGTTGTTAGATATTTTACAAACAGGTAATTTTGTACTGTGATTTGTAGTAATTGCATATTCCCACTAAGTATGTTTTTGTTTTGGAAAATGTTTTTTTAAATACTTAAGTAGCTTGTTGACATGTTTTATTGTTATCTGTGACCCCGTATTGCTTTCTTGGGCAAGTTGTTTTCTTAAAACTGCTTAGCACCCTGAAGATGGGTTTGGAATAAAGTTGAAAGTCCTGGTACCTCTACCATTTATTTTCATGTGAGGATCTCATATATATATATATATATATATATATATATATATATATATATATATATATATATATATATATATATATAATACATATTTAATTATTATGCTGTATATATATCATACATATGCCAACATTGTTATACAAAATCATAATTATCATCATTATGTATATAACATTGTCATGCAAAATCACAATATATATATATATGTATGTATATATATATATATATATATATATATATATATATATATATATATATATATATATATATATATATATATATATATATATATATATATGCAGGGTGTTACACTAGTTTATGCAAATATTTTGGGAAATGAAAGAAATAGTAATTTTACGGAGAAAATGTTCTATAAAGATAGGCATTTTTAGGCTTCGTTTGTCGGTGAGGAGAAATTTAAAATAGACGTTTATCATTAGCGCTGCTCTAGGGCGAGTAAAATGATGTACTGGATGTCGGAGTAGTTAGGTATATTGGAAGGGGGGCCGGGCATGGTAATGAAGGAGGGTGGAGTGATTAGGCCGATATGAATAGAATATCTCCCAATCAAATGTATTATTTAGATATTGAACAAAACCCTTCTCCCTCCTTATCAATGGCATTCACTGGATACCGATAAAAAAGAAAGAAAAGCAAGCCTAATTGAATCTCCCCTCCATCAAAGGTAGGCTTATTCACTAAGGCACCTATCAAAGATTTAAAATGTATTTAAAAAAATCACTCCCTCTCCATAAAAGTAATCACCAGACACCAATCATAGGCATAGGCCTAGTCATAACTCCTGATTCAACAATTGCATGACGAGGCGGCAGGACACACCGCTCTAGAAATCAAAGGAAACGAAACATAATTAAAAGACCAGCAATTCACTTCCCTCATTCACTTCACCCCCCGCCCCCACATCCAAAGCTACTCCAACCTCCCGTTACCAACTTTCATCGCCTGTAAGCAGTGCTGATAAACGGTTATTTTAAAATTCCCCTCACCAACAAACGAAGCCTTAAAATGCATATCTTTATAGAACATTTTATAATCAAAATTACTTTTTCTTTCATTTCCCAAAATATTTGCATAAACTCGTGTTACAACCTGTATATGTGATACATAGTATCACATATACATATAACGCACAAAGGGTTTTGAAGGATTTCCCTACATTGTAATTTAAGAATGAGTAATTCGATTGTGATTGATGTTTCATTCTGTAGTAAAATGTACTTTCTGGTAGTTTTTAAAATAAACGAATTCCATTATTACTGATTGTTTACAAGAAACTGAAGCATTTTTCTTCGTCTTTGAGAACCTGTGTGTTCTCCCCCTCTCTCTCTCACTCTCTCTCTCTCTCCTCTCTCTCTCTCTCTCTCTCTCTCTCTCTCTAGCTATTTCTTGAAGCAATAAGATGATTAACTCGTGCAGACGTCGGCCATTCGTCATAAAAATATATTGACATCCAGCGCTGAGAAGTTGGGTAATTTTAATTTGCAGACTAATGTTCTGAACTGTTTTCGATAAATTGCCTCATATATTATTATTATTGTTTTTACTGTTTTGGGTGCCATTACTGATATTATAGTTAGTGCTTCAACTACTCATTAAAGTCATACATCTACTATTAATGTTAATACTATGAAAAGAATAATCAAATGTGGAATAAACAAATGATATAATTAAGATCTCTAATCTATGATGCAGATTTATGATTTTGCCTGATAATGTTGGCCCATAATGATGTGTGTGTGTGTGTATATATATATATATATATATATATATATATATATATATATATATATATATATATATATATATATACACATCACATATGGGCCAACATTATCAGGCAAAATCATAAATCTGCATTATAGATTTGAGATCTTAATTATATCATTTGATCATTCTTTTCATAGTATTAACATTAATAGTAGATGTATGACTTTATTGAGTAGTTGAAGCACTAACTATAATATCAGTAATGGCATCCAAAACAGTAAAAACAATAATAATAATATATGAGGCAATTTATCGAAAACAGTTCAGAACATTAGTCTGCAAACCAAAATTATCCAACTTTTCAGCGCTGGATGTCAATATATTTTTATGACGAATGGCCGACGTCTGCACGAGGTAATCATCTTATTGCTTCAAGAAATAGCTAAATAAATCGCAGAGAGAGAGAGAGAGAGAGAGAGAGAGAGAGAGAGAGAGAGAGAGAGAGAGAGAGAGAGAGAGAAGGGGGTGGGGGAAGAGAACACACAGGTTCTCAATGATGAAGAAAAATGCTTCAGTTTCTTGCAAACAATCAGTAGTAATGGAATTCGTTTATTTTAAAGACTACCGGAAAAAGTATATTCTACTACATAATGAAACATCAGTCACAATCGAATTACTCATTCTTAAATTACAATGAAGGGAAATCCTTCAAAACACTTTGTGTGTTATATGTATATGTGATACTATGTACCTTTGAGCTATTTTTCCTAAGATAGGAATGCTCCACAGAAGGATCACATCTACAGTCACTGACATGCTCAGCATTTAACTGCTGACTAGAGGATTAGTCGTCCGTGCAATGAACAAGAACACACTCAGCGGCTTCTTGGAACTACGAATAGCCCATTCACAGCACGTCGACGCTGTCCTAAACACAGACTCAATACTTAATAGAAATCAAGGCCCCTTCTTTCCAAAACTTTTGTCTGTCGTTACATTTGACATGGGCTAAGTTTACATCTTTACATTTCGCTCCCGTTAGAAATGTTGTTACTATAGTAGTTTTCAATGTACTCTGTTCAATTACAAGTCTCATACGATAGCAGGTGAAATGAGAATCGTGATGTAACTGAATTTTGTCTATATAGTTCTTGTAATGCACTGGTACCCGGCCTCACGTCACAAGCTATTGTCTTGTAATCAGTCCCGGGCAGAAAATGATGCATGTGCGAGCGTGCGCAAGTGTACGTTGACATAAACAAGTCAATGTGCACATGACAGTTTGTCAAGAGGAATGGGTTGCGGCCTTGGTGGAAGAGAAAATGAATCCACCCATTCTAAATGGCGTAGGCATAAATGAAACACATACACATTCGTATGTATATACAGTATGTATGTTTACTTATGTAACAACAAATTTCCACAAGTACACTCAGGACGTATATACGGACAGACTCGTTGATAAAAAAACATTTCGATAAATATGTACCCCGATAAAGCATAAAAAAATGATAAAGCATCAAAAATTGTCTTCGCGTAAATGAAAGTGCTTTCGCAGGATAACAAATCGAAAATCTATAATCCATGAAACATTTATTTCCGAACATGAAAAGTAAAAGAAAAAAGAAAAAAAAATGGACTGATAAACGTTTTTGTTTAACAGGACGGCTTAAAAAAAACCACTGACTTTGATACGAGATTCATCCCAACGAAAACTATTTCATATAATGGATCCCAAAAATGGTAGAGTGATTGTTGTTGAAGTGATGTGGAACGGAAAAAGACTTATTAAAAATATATACGGAATTGAAAAGCGAATTTTTCGAAAAGTTGATTTGAAAAAAAATAAATGTAAAAAATAGGAATTTTAAAATCTATTTTTCCTGAGGAAATATTTCAAAAAGTTAATTCATAGAAAAAAGTTTTTTTTTATTTTTTAAATGCTCTGTTTTCGTAAGGACATATTGATTTGATATTTAAAAACTCTCATCAAGTTTACTTTGGTTAATTGAGACCAAATATAAGAAAGTGTTAATAGCATCTGATGCAATCTCTAAGTCATTTACGTATCAGGAGTCAAAAAATAACTGGACCTTTTTTTCAGTTTCAAAATTCAATAACTAATCTGAAGCTGGATGTTTTCGACATATGTAAGGTGGACAAAATCTATAGGGCCTACACGAAAAGTTTCCTTATGGTCTAATCCCCTTTCGTTTCGGTGGGGATGGTCAGTGTCCAGAGGTCCATTGCAGGCCTACTAAAGCCCTTTCGATGAGGGCCCGTGCTGACAAAAGGTCGGCTTCGTCTAAACCAAACACCAGCATCACACATTAAGTGACGAGACCTACCTCTTAGAGAGAGAGAGAGAGAGAGAGAGAGAGAGAGAGAGAGAGAGAGAGAGAGAGAGAGAGAGAGAGAGAGAGAGGTTAAATGACTTGAAAATACAGAAGAGCGAAGAAATTTCCAGTTCCTAGAGGTAAATGGCTTTTAGAACGGATAAAACGAGTTGATTCTAGAGTTCGTGATTTTTACACAATATCAATAGAACCTGGCATAGACGAAAGAGAACAAATTGCATGATATGTCTGATCGGACGTATACATTATTATTATTATTATTATTATTATTATTATTATTATTATTATTATTATTATTACTGCAGATCAAATACTGGTGCTAAAGCATACTGTGCCGACGTGCGTGGAAGCTAAAAATATCGTTCTGATGACTTGTTAATTACAAGAATGGCCTTTGGCAACAACGTCCACAAACCTGTATAGCGGAAGGTATTCCGTGACTAAAGTATTCCCGTAAAATGTGTAAAATTATTTGAAACTATATAAATGAAATAGATGTAAAGTTAGTTAATGGCGATGGAATGTTATCAAACGAATCTGCAGTAAATGTGGAGCGCTGCAGGGAATGTCATGTCACCTTTGCTCTATACCCTACTTGTGGATTCAAAAATATAAAAAGTGCTTAGAGTCGAAGAGAAGGTTTAGACTGGAGTAACAATAAAATTTTGACAGATTTAGCATACTCAGATGATACTGTTTTATTCATTACAACACAAGATCTATCAGCCTTGCTTTATACAGAGCGGTGAGGCTTAGGATAAATATAAGGGGAAAAACAATAAGGACCGATAAGGCATGCATTAATGAGGTTGAGATTTTCAAATATTAGGAACAACGATATCCAGCACAAGCTCTCTTCAGTCGGAATTTAGTGCAAGACTAAAAACGGCTAATCAAACTATGGGCACGCTGAATAACATCAGGAAACTAATTAGATGAAACTGTACATGAAAGCGAGACTATACATGGTACTAACTGTTTTATCATACAGATATGAATAATGGTATGACAATGAAACTAAGTCTCAAAGTTTTGCCGATTTGAAAATAAAGCTTTTAAGAAGAATATTAGGAGTTAGACGGCAGAATCAGAAACCCATCGATCCGGGGAAGACTTCGACCTTACTTTTTCTAAAATGCATTTTGATATCGACTCATGGAATGTGTTGCCCCACCCCTGAGCCCGTCATGAAGTGTCACTGTAAGGAAAATAACGAAAGTTCCAACTGTGTATGAGATCTTGATGAATGAGAGATGAAGATGGCCTGGGCATGTGTTGCTCACCACACCGGGGAGAATATTCTTAGAGACTGCTCAAGGGGCACGAACGTGCGCCAGCATATTGAAAGGCGGAATTTCACAGATGCATACTTGCATAGAGGATAGCAGTAAAAAAGGATGGTCCGGGCCTGGATGACGGAAGTCTATACGTGGATTTTTATACTAGCAGAGACCCAAATACTGCGTGCTTTTATATGGAGATTATAATTTTTTCCATACGCGTTCAAAAAATAAATTTTATCATATTATCAAGAAACTGAATAATAATAACAGTAAAAGGACCTGAATGTAGTGACTAAAGTGGTACCTCATGAATCTAATTTTATAGGTTCTTCGGTGTCAATACTTTTGTTTGCTGTTTTTCATTATAAATCACACTGCCTAACTATCTCCATTTCAGTAGGTTACAATGAAAAAAAATTTATATAAGCGCCAGGATACTCCAGCATTTCTTTATAACAGAATTTACTTCCTTCTATTCATTTACATAATTTACCAATAAAGCAGACTTACTTAAAAGTAAATGATAAAATTATGAATTATGAATAGGCTAAAAATTAAGAAAAATTCCTGGGCAGTAATTGATCAAAAATGGAAATTTCTGAAATCAACCCCTTAAACATTAATCTGAATAAATGCCACAGAATTTAAATTTCCAAAATTACTAGTGATGCAAAATGTACCAATCAGAACATTTTTTACATCGGAACACTTTGTAATTACTTGAAAACCAGGCTTTACAGCTTTTTATTAATTGCATTTTAAATTACCAATCGATCTTGGCTGTTGTTTCAATATACATGACTGTGAGCAAATAATAAACATTCATATATCCGGAATTTTTATGCAATTTCGCAATCCGTAACATTGCCAATTGGCCATATCTGGAGTTCAATTTGCATATCAATATTGAATAAATTGAGAAAACTAATTAACTGCTGTAACATGACCCGCTCAATTTCAGATACATGAATCCATGTACCAATATTCTCCTAACAGACAGCAATTCCATTATTAATTGCTTTCATTTATAATCATTCAGAGCTAATGAGAAATGATTACCTCAATTATCTCTAGGGAAAATGAGACATTAGCCTCTAAAGCTCTGGAACCTACGTGTAAGATATTTCAAAACTTCTCTCAATTTGGAGCCAAATTCCTGAAAATAAGGGAGTTCAAAAAAAAAGTCGCGCTTTGTCCGGGAATGTTTTCGTAGGCGTGTCTCTAGGTGAAACTCTTTTCTTTTGTTTTTTTTTTTATTCTTTTTAAGGTTTGTGACTATTTTTTCTTTCTTTCTGTTTATGTCTGCTATTCGTTGCCAAGTTAAGAAGATTACTTTTCTTTATAGATGCTTATCGTTCTGGCTTTATTATGTAGTAGCGTGTTTTATTCCCAGGAGGCTTGAAGAAGACGCAATGTAGTTTTCTTAACTTCATTAACACAATGATAAAGTTACAGTAGGTTTACAAAATGAACTGCAGTGCAAGATTACAGTGAGTGTCAAGTGTGAGCCTTTCTTCTTATATCAAACCACAATTGGTGAGGCTTACAACCTCACCCCTTATCTTCTCTCTGCTTCGCTGCTACCTTCTTTTTTTCTGCTCTCTTTCTCTCTCTCTGTTCGTTTCTTCCAATCTCTCTCTCCCTCTCTCTCTAACTATCAATGTCTATTAATGGAAGGTTTCTCTCTCTTTCTCTCTCTTTCGCTATGTTAATTAACATTTAGAATATTCAGAATTCCTAGTTATCATTACATAAGGTTTGTGATTATTCTTCGTGCGTATCAACCATATGGGGCGACCAGCATTATCTTACTTCTTTCACCAATTCTGTATATATCTGAGTCATGGAGCAAATGCAGAATTTAATTCACAAGCTGGCCATTAAGTTAATATGACTCCTACAAGTTCAGTTTTTATTGAGAGAGAGAGAGAGAGAGAGAGAGAGAGAGAGAGAGAGAGAGAGAGAGAGAGAGAGAGAGAGAGAGAGAGAATTTTTCATGGTAGAGGGATGTAGAAATTTTCCCGTGACGGAGTTGGCACTTCAATTAATAATAATAATAATAATAATAATAATAATAATAATAATAATAATAATAATAATAATAATAATAATAATAATAAGAAGAAGAAGAAGAAGAAGAAGAAGAAGAAGAAGAAGAAGAAGAAGAAGAAGAAGAAGAAACATGATAAACAACCTCCAAATTATATCAGGTCTATACACAAATAAGTATATACCGATTCACAGCCTTTATAAATAAAGTGATGAAGTACATACTATGATACATATTTATTATTTAATAAACTGAAATATAGAGCAAAGCGTGTCTGTTTTCAACAAAAGTCACGAAAAGCCATTAATGTTCATTAATGACCAATTTTTCAAAAATCCTTTTCATATAACCAATTAAGAATGGAATATGAATTGCTGCTCGAATGATGGAGCACTGAATAAAAGCATTATGAAAATATAAATGAAAATTTTTCGACATAGAAACATTCTAGAAGAATAAAGGTTTCATACAGCGTACACTTTCATCCTGTGAAAACCTCTGAACCGATATAAATACATACATACATGCATCATATCTGCTTACATACATGTCTATCTATCTATATAGATATATCAGTACACACATACATATATATGTGTGTGTATATGTATATATACTCATATATATATATATATATATATATATATATATATATATATATATATATATATATTTATGTATGTATATATGTGTATATATGTGTATATATATGTGTGTGTGTGAGGGGTGGTGGTGTATGTGTTAGTATGTGTGCTTATTACAAGCCTTGAAGCCAGACTGGTAATAAGCGAAGAATCTTTCTTCCGTGTTGGGATATGAACCCATGCATGATAGTAAGAGTGCTTACCAAGCTCACTATACTGCGAAGAAAGATGAATCTATTTAAGCCCATATATGCATATCAATAAATTCAGGTAACTGGAGAAAGTGTACAGTGATTTCTATTTTTATATTGCAGCCAAAAACAAATAACTGCTAAAACTTTAGTGAAATTATTATTATTATTATATATATATATATATATATATATATATATATATATATATATATATATATATATATATATATACATACATACATACAAACAAAAATGAAAATAAAAAAATTTTTGTATTTCGACAAAAATCCTTGTCTCAGTTCCCACTCATTTCAGCTACAACCACTCCACCAGTATTAGTTTTTGATGGAATAAATCTCTCACCAATGGCAGTGGTATTTTGTTGGTTACGTTGAATAGAAAAGGAAAAAAGTTTTTCCGTCTCTTTTATTCCTTTTTTTGCCTCATGCAAAATTTTTATACTTTATAGATTTTCGATGAAGTTGTTCTGCAAAGAATTTTTCCTTGTTCGGTATCTTCCTACTGACGTGTTAAGATTCTATGTCGTTGTGCATATTTAAAAGATTTTTTTTGTATGTAGCACTGTGCTAATAGTTGATAATCTGAGTAAAAACTTGACTTTTGTGTTTATTCTCGTATTTCCTTTTCATAAATGGAAATTTTTATTTCATATGTTTACTTGATATGTATGCTAAGTGTTCAGTAACAGTAAGGGCATATAAAACACAAGGTTTATCCATATATTTATCTTTTCCGTGTGTAACAGATATTCTATTTGTAATGAAGTCCACGTCTAAATGTCACACAGTCTTTAGGGCATACAAAGCACCATAATAAACGTAACATAATTTATCAATATTATGCAACAAGAAGAAAATAAGTAGTAGTAGTACTAGTAGTAGTAGTAGTAGTAGTAGTAGTAGTAGTAGTAGTAGTAGTAGTAGTCGGTAAATGGAATAAGGTTTTCATAGGAAAATGTCTTCTGTAAAGAAGCAAGCTGGACCTTACATTGATTATACTATTAACATCAAAACATACTCTGTATATATTTATAATTAAGTTAACATTGTTACAACTTTAATGAAATTATATATATATATATATATATATATATATATATGTATATACAGTATATATATATATATATATATATATATATATATATATATATATATATATATATATATATATATACATATATATATATATATATATATATATATATATATATACATACTGTATATATACAGATAAATAAATAAATAAATATATATATATATATATATATATATATATAAATATATAAGAATATATATTTTTTTTATTCAGTGTAACCAACAAAATACCACTACCACTGGAGAGAGATTTATCCCGTCAAAAACTAATCCTGGTGGAGTGATTGTAGCTGAAATGAGTGGGAACTGAGACAAGGATTTTTTTTCGAAATGCAAACAAAAATAATTTTTTTTTATTTTGTATTTATTCTTATACTTTCTTCTTATCACTGGGAATTGTTATATCATATGACTACATGTTGTGTATCAGCAGTGTTCTATACCAGTAATGACATTTAAAAGACAACGTTTATCCAAATATTTATCTTTTCCGTGTAACAGATATTCTATTTGTAATGATATTTATCTTTTCTGTGTAACAGATATTCTATTTGTAATGAAGTCCACGTTCAAATGTCACAGTCTTTAGAATGATACAAAGCAACGTAATAAATGTAACATGATTTATAATAATAATAATAATAATAATAATAATAATAATAATAATAATAATAATAATAATAATAATAATAATAATAATAATAATAAAAGTTTAGTTTAAAAGCACTGCGTTGAAAATCTAATTTTTTTTTTTATTTTTCAGGAAGTTCAAAAATTGCCGGAAACTGTTCGCCAAAAATAATTTCGCAAAATAATTTTTTTAAATTGCTTTATCCATAAGACTTGCTGAACGTTTAAAAGTAACCGAAAATCTAAATTAAAAAAGTTGTTTACTGGAAAAAAAAAACTGATTCTTAGAAGTACGTTTTTCTCAGAATAATGGAAAGTTTTCAGTCACTTCATAATTACCATCCTCAATCTAGAAATCGCTTCTAGTGCCGAGTTTCACAAACGGAAAAGTCGATACTGAATCAGAATTTTCACATTTTCAAGCTCAGTTACAAACCTGTTAAAGAATTATACTGCACAAAAAATTAAAAATCAGTTACGAAAGAAAAGTATAAGTTTTAATATATATATATATATATATATATATATATATATATATATATATATATATATATATATATATATATATATATATATATATATATATATATATATATATATATATATATATATATATATATATATATATATGTATATATATGTGTGTGTGTGTGCGTTTGTGCGTATGAATGTGTAACTAAAAATTGGACGACAAAAACAAAATAATAACGAGAATAACAATAAGGATCACACACAGTCGGAGGACTTCAGAAGAAACCAAGAGATCAGGCAAAAAACATATTCATCTTCACAGCCAGATGCAACTTTCAAAATCAAAAGTCCTACATCTGCGTTTAGGTAATAACCTTATCACTCCAAGATATAGTCAGGTAAATCTTAAAGACAGAGAGAGAGAGAGAGAGAGAGAGAGAGAGAGAGAGAGAGAGAGAGAGAGAGAGAGAGAGAGAGAGAGAGAGAGAGCAATTCTAGAAAAGGATGAACTGAAAATTTGATCAGACAGCCTTACCATTTAGTTCGTGATGTGTATTGTCGTGGTCTGGTTAAACTAAGATATACTTAACTTTTGAGCTGAATTTGCGTACGTACAACTGTTCAACCGTTGTAATATGAACCATTCTTTAATTAGTAGGGGATATTCTACTTATCTCGTAGGAACCGAGAGTGGCTACATTGACCACGACCATTCCGGTAATTAACACCTGAATAAAGAGAGACGAATGATTCACGGAATGCGGAGAGCGCAACAGAATTCCACGTCCTGGAAGTTAATGGCATATATGATTGACCAAGACGCTTGACCTTTGAGCTGAGAGAGAGAGAGAGAGAGAGAGAGAGAGAGAGAGAGAGAGAGAGAGAGAGCCACATTAATGCTACCATAAAGACAGAATAAATAAAAAAAAATTCGCGGCAAAATACAACATAACACCTACTCTTTCCTTCTCGTGTTTTTTTTTTTTTTATTCTTAGAGTACATCGAATATCATGACGGAAAAAACAATTTTGATAGTTAAAAATAAATCCTGATTCCCATGCCTAGCAGACTGCAACCCTCTGCTACATCATGCGAAGACCAAACCAGTTAGGCCTATCTTAATGTCTTATGGGCCAACTATAATGGACCTACCCAAATCTCTATGGAACGACAGGACTTAAAACCAGATCCTTCAGTAATCATGCGGCCCTAAAATACGGTTAAGGGTTATTATTATTACTATTATTATTATTATTATTATTATTATTATTATTGAGAAAGCTAAAAGCAAACGGGCCGTAAACCAGTCTAGCAACCCTCCACACAACAGAGAGTCCATTTGTGAAAATAGGCAAAAACAGTTAAGATGAAGTTTCAGATTCATGAACTGTTAGTTTTTGTACGTGTGAGGAGTATCGTTTACTAACAGGGCAATTCCTTACTTAAAACCGACTACATATTGCTTCTGAGGCTCAGCTATATATATATATATATATATATATATATATATATATATATATATATATATATATATATATATATATATATATATATATATATATATATATATATATACATATACATTTACATATACATACATATATATATATATATATATATATATATATATATATATATATATATATATATATATATATATATATATATATATAAATTGTCATGTTCGTGCTGTCGTGCATTTGGAAAGGTGGCTCTAAAGAGGATTTCTGATAACTAAACCTGACTAAGGGTGGCTGCACTCTGGTGAATAGGAAAAGTTAAAAGTGAAAAATACTCAAAATTTACCAATAAATGCGAGGGTTGGAAGTTAACTTCAGATGTCCACTAAATAGTATAATTCACTAAGTCAATCAGAAGATACAATATGTACAGGAGCTATCTACAGAGCTCCGTGGCACTATCAAGAATTACGTTACACAAAAGGATCAAAAAGTACTCATGCATGAGGGAGAGGATCAGGAATACGGGTACAGGAAATGGGAGAACAGGTATATAAGCACAGGTAGGTTATAGGTAAGGGGTCGACAAACAATTTCCAGTCACATTACCTTAGGTCCGTGGACAAGACATGAGGTTCCTAGAGCCAGGAGTCTGCCGTAGGTGTCAACGGAAGCATTGTCTCTCAGGGTTTCCCCACCAGAGGGAAATACGACGAAGGATAGGGGAGCTGTAGACTAGCAGGGCATCAGCAAGCAGAGGTGAGTGGCTGGATATGACTATCTTTGGTGTAGGCAGTATAGGAACTATTTTGAGTAGGACTCGAGCGAAAGTCTGGTGCGTCGCTAATCTGGCCAGGTACCTAGAGGGGTCAATGTATGGCGGTCAGATAAAGGTTTCAAGAGAAGAATTGTCAGTGGGGTGACAAATAGATGGGAGAGCCAAGGGATTTGTAGGCAGGGACACAGGTGTTAGTAGGCGGAGCAGCAGGTGTGGGCCAGGTCAAGAAAGGTGACCCTTGATGGCAGCGCAGGTAGTTGGGAAGGGGGGGAAACTCAGGAAAATGAGAATGGGCACGTGTGACTGGGGAATTGAGCACGATAGTAACAATAGAAGGAACTCTCAAAGGTGGTGTGCTACTTGCAAGCGGCTGCTAAGAATGTCACCTTAGGGGTGCATTACTAAGGTCAGCTCAGATCAGTAATGACTCAAGGTACTTAGTTTCTCATTAGACACCTGTATGGGCTTAAGCGAACCTGGGAAAACATGGGAATGCTTGGTGCAAAACATCAAAACACTAGTACTTTTTTGGAAATGTACATTCATTCACACAGAGAAAATTAAAACTAATTTACTTTAACTTATAAGCAAAAATCAAGAGGGGAAAATTAATACAAACTGCAAAGATGTTTGTGACAATATATATATATATATATATATATATATATATATATATATATATATATATATATATATATATATATATATATATAATGTGTGTGTGCACACCAACCAATAAAAACGAGAGTAACAATACGCAAAGAACACAAGAAAGCCCTATCACTGAATGGAAATAAATAAAAAGAATATAAAGGACATAAAATAACATAAATCTGCAATTATATTAACATTTGTATGGAAATGCCAACAAGAATATCAAATGGCAAAAATGTCGAGTTTTATATCGAGAAATTTTGTTACATTATTGCTGATTTTGATTGACAGTTCAGTGAACACCTGTAAAACGTCAAAGCACAAACTCAAACAGCAACAATAAGCAAAAACCCTAATGGAATATCTAAAGCTAAAAACATGGATCCAAAGTTACAAAAAGAAGTCTAAAAACATCCATATAAAAATTTGTAATATAATATACATTATATACACTTTTGCCTGTCCTGGCACTCAGGTACGGCCAATTCTGTCTGCACTAAATATAACAAAATTTGTCGGAATCAGCTTTTCAAAAATATATTCATTCATTTTCACTGCTCAAAGCAATAAACGTACATTGGAAATATTTCTCCTATCTAATTTTCGTTTTTCATTATTCACTTCATAGATTTACCTCATAACTGGTTTGTGAATAAATGAAGGTGCATTTATATCTATAGGAATATTCATATTCGCACAATCACAAGCAACATATATACACAAACATAAACAAATACGCACACAATTATGTCTCGACTTCCCTACACTTTTTAGCATGACGTGCAATTGCGTTATCACCTAAAACTCTGGCCACTGGTTCGAATCCTACAGGATATAAGCTCGCCATGAAACTCCATCTAAAAAGTGCAAGAAAGTCGAGAATTTAACTGGCCACTGTGGCTATTAAAGATAACATATATATATAAATATATATATTACCTGTGTCTCGGTTCTGTAGATGAGTGGTACAACACTGGGCTCGCCACCCATCAGTCAACCCTCTTGATAATGAGTACTAGCGTCAACCGCACTGAGATGAATAAATGTCCTAAAGAAAAGGAATAATAAGACAAATGGAGAAAGAAGAAATGCAAACTGAGAAAAAACAACACAAGGCTAGCAACCTAATCCATAAAAGATTAGCTCAAAACCAGAAGGCTCTGCTCTCCAGAAGCCACCCCTTTTCGAGAGGGGAAAAAGGATCTACAAAGATTTTTACTGATCTGCAAGGATTTCTGACTTGCAAAATAATTCCAACTGGGTTGAAATTCCAGACTGAATATTACACCCACAGACTGCTGAAACAATTTCAGATTTTGAAATTTCATTTCAATACGAATAAATTTAAAAACACGTGCGTCTCTCTCTCTCTCTCTCTCTCTCTCTCTCTCTCTCTCTCTCTCTCTCTCTCTCTCTCTCTCTCTCTCCACCATAAGCCCTTCCCATAACAATGGATGACTCATGTGAGCATTAACCTTTCGATTTTCAAAAAATTCATTTTAGGATGAGGTTGCAAGCACCATGCCATTCTCACACTTCACCTAAACCCACCAATTAAACTACCAGGTACATAATTCCTGTTTTAGTCATTATGAGCAGACTCGTGGGCGTTTCCCCATGTATGCACAAGTCCTGGCTTCTTGCTGATAAGGCAAGTTCGTTATCCACACTGCTACATATATATATTTTGATAATAATATTCAAACACCTCCATCATCATCTACATTATCGTCATAGAGAATAATAATAATAATAATAATAATAATAATAATAATAATAATAATAATAATAATAATAATAATAATAATAACATTTTACATGTTCAAAACTGACATAAACCACCGAGAAATATTGCCCTGGGTAACTCCATTAGCTTTTAGAAAGAAAATCCTACAGTTGCTAGGACGGGAACACAGATATACCAAATCTGAAAGCAGAGGTAGTATATGGCAACCAACCAGAGGAATTCTCCTTCTACGTTTCCAAAACCTCAGAGCAGAAAACATTCAGGAAGTGTATAATTCTGCCAGAGCCTAGGGAAATTGCCATTTGTTATTTTAAAACCTTGGGTGGATCTCAAGTCCAAAAAATAAAGGAAAGCGATAATAATATATCAACGAAATGAAAAAAAAATTTTTGCTCACGTTGGCAAATAACGAAAAAATAAACTCTGGATACGTATTCGGATCCAAAAATTGAGCTAATAAACTCTTCCTTTTAACAAAGTTCATCCCTCCACGACACTTCACTGAAATCCAACAATTAAATTTTCAGATATCTTCTGGACATCCACTCACGCTAAAAAAGCAAAAAAATAAAAAACCGACACGGCTGACGACGTGATCTCCTTCCAACTGTTAAGATGCTAAAGCGAAAAGCTAAATTCTCCTGGTAAAGGAATTTCACAGCTGCAGCTTCCAACTACCTACCTAATCGTCTATGAAATGTGTTTGAGCAGAAACAGCACCGAACACAGGCAATCCAACATCCGCCTCCCCGAGAAGAAACCCTGACTGACAAGTACATCGTCATTGTGAATTAGTACCATATATGCCTCATAGCAGGAACAGAAATGGTTTACCACATAACCTGTAAACGTCAGTCTCGATTTGCCCAGAGGAGCAAAGGCTGGGGTATAAGTAACAGGAGCGAAGCTTGAATCAGTCAGTAGGACTTTATTTCTTCCTGCGGATGATGACCGGACTGTTTTTATTGCAGCTGTCTATTTTTAATGTATCTATCTATCCTACTCGTTCAAAAAATGGGGAATAAAGGGGGGAAAAACCAGAGTGGGAATAGATGAAAGGCAAAAATTGGATGCATATGATCAAAGCGTGAATGAAATAACTGGATATATATTGTTTTTATATTTTTTATTTATATTTTCCTGGAAGCCGATAAGACCAAGTACATGGTTACATTCTCCTATCGAACTCCTAGAAAAAGAATGAAGCTGTATATCCCGAACCACGAAGGATGGAAAAAAGGATTTACCAAGGATAATTTGATACATAAGATGAATAAACTATTCACATGAACTGTCAACGCCTACGGGGATGACTGACTTTCCCCCGAGCTCTAGAACACTAGCGGAAATAATACCCATCCAAAAGAGAGATGATTTAGAAAAGAGAGGTGTGATGAGGAAAGGTTGGAATCTTGTTACATCTGGAAGACTGAATGATTTCCATCCACCTGTCGTCCTGATAAAGGTACGTAGAAAGAGAAAATGGAAAAGAAAGAACCAATGATAACAACACGTTGCATTTTTTCGAGTTTCTAGGAAAGAATGACACAGATGAGTAAAAATTTTAGATTATGTTTATAACGAAGAAATGAGAAATAGCCAGCTGTATAAGTACAGATAAAAAGATAAAACTACCAAATAACCAAGTTAATATATACATATGTAAAGTGGCGATAAATGACAGAAAATGTAAAAGTATCAAAATTCGTAGGCAACTTCTCATTTTCAGTAAAATGACGGAAATGATAGATTAATAATTCTCTTCATCTCCGTTCCCTTACTCGCCGCGATTATTCATTGTCGTAACTGCATTTTCCATAATTAGCAATCTGACATGTTATCAGCACCAATGCCTATTCTATCAGCGTTTTTACTGCAAGGAAAAAGTTCTTTCTGGTATAATATCTACTGCTGCATTAAACTGCCCCTCGATGCTGGAGACTTGTGGCAAAAAATAACAAATATTACATCTAATCATCATGTTAACAAAAATCACTATAATGGTACAGATACAAGCACAATACGGGTAAAATACTTCTATTTAAAACATCTATTAGAGTGTGTTCATAGTGAAGTACAACAAGCACATACCACGTCGGCAACTCATCCCACACACATCACAAACAAGCTAAATACACGTCAATGATTTATTGTTAGTTCTATCCAGTGATCCATACAGTTATCCAGCACTTGCCAAAGGTTCGTTCTCCACTTACGGTCGCTGATTTGTTTTCAACCTGTTTCTCATATGTTTCTGATAAGTTTCTGACCTGTTTTACTAAAGTATGGATGCTCCCTAAATCTGACAATGGGTGCGAGTTAAAATTTAAGAAAAATTAAATAACAAAAATTCTTGTCTAACTAGAATCACTTATTATATATAATGGTGCATACACACTTTAGTAAAACATGTCATCAACACATGTGGGCATCTTACCATATACACATCGCAAACTGGCTGAATATGAATCCACACCGTATATCCAGTGGTCATAAACAGCGCTTCATCCTGTTATTGTCCAGCATTTTAAAAGATTCCCTCTTCACTTACGATCGTTGACTTGTTTTCAACCTTTTTGCTATGTGTATACGATTAGTTACTGACGGGTGTTTAAGTCTTGTGGTACTGTAGTGTGGATGCAGTCTCAAAATGACATAAAGCTCGCTCACATCCAAAAACCTACGATCTCAAAATCTCTCTCTCTCTCTCTCTCTCGTACAGACTATAAAATCTATCACAAACCTATAGTTATTCCTTCTCTCTCTCTCTCTCTCTCTCTCTCTCTCTCTCTCTCTCTCTCTCTCTCACTCACTGTTTCTTTATTCACAATTCAACCTAAGCCCAATACCGTCACATACAATTATCTACTTATCCCTTTCTAAGAATAATAAAGCCATTAAAATGATCCAGTGGGAAAGGATAGTGTATTGCATCCGTTTCTGTCAATGTGTCTCTCAATGCATCCCCCTTAAAGACCCCATTAGGAAGGGGAAAGGACGACCATCTCATTCAAGATCCCCTTAATGATTCCCCCTTTCCATACTTTTATCTATCTATTTCTCAATTTGTTATTGCTTTGGTTTTCTTGGAACACAGACTGAAAATTTCTTGCTTAAATTTATTCTCAAACTTCCGAGTAACACAGATAAACCTACCACCTCAAACTTCTGCTCGGTCAGGCAGAGGAACCAAGATACAGACGCTTCAAGTTAATCGATAAACCAACACCAGTTCCGTCATAAGGTAAATAGGGAGACAGCGCGCAGAGCCAATGTTCCTGTCAGTTGGCGTCACTTATTGAAAGACGCGAACACTGAATTGTTGTGTAAACTGTGCAGCTGTTCTGGTTGCAGCGTCTGTTGCCATTCAATTTAGGTGGTCAGGCAAATAAGGATGTTATGGACGACCAGATACAATGAGGGGTAGGCTTCTTCATTGTTTTTCTAACTGGCACATACAAATGATCAAAGTATATGTACATAAACACGTAATTGTTTTTCTAATTGGCACATACAAATGATCAAAGTATATGTACATAAACACTTATTCGCTGTTTTTCTATTGGCACATACAAATGATCAAAGTATATGTACATAAACACTCCTTCATTGTTTTTCTAATTGGCACAAACAAATGATCAAAGTACAGTATATGTGCATAAAAACTTCATTGTTTTTCTAATAGGCACACAAATGATCAAGTATATGTACACTCGGCAAGAAAAGTGAGGATACAGTTTTTTTAAATCTTCGGACATATATTGCTAATGAGACACCTGGCAACTTTAGAAAGGGGAGGAGCTTCAGTCTTATTGTGTGTGTTTTTTGCTTGACCTCCTATAACTTTCAATCATATTCTACGGTTCTGAAATCATTGATACTTGAATGCAGTAGTAAGCTTTACAGTATTCGTTCAAGTTGTAATTTGCAGCGACAGTTCTGAGCAAAATAAACATTTTTCCACATAACCTACGAAGTAACCTTGCACATATGAATTTATGACACCACAATGAACGGAATGCTTGCATAATCGGAAACGCGATCTTCCATAATGAAATCAAGAGTTAAATTTGAGCAATGTCCAACGAAAAACTTGGGGAACAATAAAGGAACGAATGCAATGTTTGTGAGAGAGAGAGAGAGAGAGAGAGAGAGAGAGAGAGAGAGAGAGAGAGAGAGAGAGAGTTGCTGTTATGTAAGCCTAGGCCTATATGTAGAACAACTCATTTCATTATTTTTTTTCTTTTAGAGATTGAGCGATACTATACTTGTACAGTATGTTTTAGCAATGGAGAGAGAGAGAGAGAGAGAGAGAGAGAGAGAGAGAGAGAGAGAGAGAGAGAGAGAGAGAGAGAGAGAGTTGCTGTTGTGTAAGCCTAGGCCTACATGTAGAGCTACTCGTTTCATTATTTTTTTGTTTTAGAAATTGAGTGATACTATATTTGTACAGTATGTTTTAGCAATGGAGAGAGAGAGACTATGGCAACGTTAAGAAACATCCAGTTACTTGTGTTTTCCCGCCGACGTTATCGCGGTATTCCGCACATCATAGAGAACGCTCTTGCGGATTTAAATAGATTGGGTCAACCTGCCCTAGCTGTCACAACATTTGCTGCCATTAATTCCAGCTGACCTTTAACACCGTGAAATACAAATATGAATCTGTAAAAATTAAAGAAATTATCATTACCTCGTAGGATGATGCAATAATAAACCTGTTCATAACGGAAAACGAGTAAATATTGCCGTTCTGATAAACAGTACTACACCGAGATATCCACACACTATCTTTTAGATCTCTATGAACGAAGTCATCTGAGAAATTCTGATTACTTCGGACATGCATGGTGTTTTTAAGTATCTGAACGTTTGTGTTTTGCAGATTTAACATATATGATATAATTTGCATTGTATTTTCATATTCAAGAGTAAATTTACCGAGATTATGTGTTTTCTGTAAGAAAAAAATTAAAATTCGATGAACGAAATCTAAAGAAAACTGTATCTTCACTTTTCTTGCCGAGTGTACATAAACAGAACAGAAGCCAGAAATAGCACGGCGGTAGCTGACTGGCGCTAAAGACACAGCTCCCTAAAACTCACATCAACGTTAGTATCATATTGTCCCATGGGTAGGGAATAAATATTAATGAATGTCTTCTGGCAGCGTGCCTGACGCACCTCAACAGAATCTCGATGTCACCGCTATGCAAAGTGAGTAACGCCCAAGTAATTCTTAAATCATAGGCATTAAAGGTAAAAGCTAAAGTTTTCTCTTGAACTACAGGCTGTGGGAGATACTACAGTAAAACAGATTACCAGTCGATCTTGGTATAAAATAACTGTATCTAATCTGCCATGATAACCTTTCCCAGTGAGTCTAAAAATAAGGAAAAAACGTATTCGTGACGAGTCAGTATATATATATATATATATATATATATATATATATATATATATATATATATATATATATATATATATATATAATCCTATTAACACGTGCTTTGTTAACACACATTAATACAGGCGAAATCATGCGAGACTGGTTGTAGGTCTTGACAGGTTTCGACTTTATTTCTAAGCCATTAACGAAGACTGATAAATAATGATAGAAATCACAATATACAGGGTGTTCATAAAATCAGAGTGCAATTTAAACACTTGTAGCTTCGTAACTGTACATGATAGAACTAATCTGTAAAAAGGATACGAAAGCTTGATGTCTCTAGTTTTTCTGTTCTTCTGAAGTTTTATTTATTGTTTGTTTTATCAAATAATTTTCACAATTTCTGAAACTTCTTTTTCAGAACTGCTGCTGATGCAAGGCTTCACTAGAAGAGAAAGTAAACTGCGTTCTTTGGATGGCTGAGCTAAAATGTACTGTTGCTGTCCAAAGAAGGTTTACAACTCTGTATCCCACACCTGACAGGTGTCAAAGGGGTAGGGCGACAAAACTCATTAGCGCTAGGGCCCGTACTTTGTTTACAAAAATGAGAATCCTTTTCCCATACATATATAGCCTACGACCTTGCTTAAAATTTAAACATTTTACAAATTTATTTTGAAGTTATAGGATCTAGTTTATATATGCCTGGACCGATATTCGTCTGATGACAATAACTTTTGTTCATACAACTAGTTCCAATGATAGTCCTTTTCAGTGTATTATTTGAACTGGCTATCTTTTTTGCCCCTACCTACTTCACTGTATAACTGTTCTCACTGACATGTACAAAAATTCCACTGTCCACTTTTTTTATGCTGTTCTATTCTCTTCTCCAATGCTTTACCAGTTTGGCCACTATAAAAGTGATTACAAGACTTACTTGGAATTTTACAGACACATCCTTTGGTATTGTTGGAAGAGTTTTTAATCTATAAGCACGGTTCATTGCTTTAGTGCTCTTAAACGCTACATTAACTCCAAAATTCTTTAGAAGATGGGGGATATCTTTCATATTATTATTACTATTATTATTATTATTATTATTATTATTATTATTATTATTATTTGGTAGTACCAAAAAGTTTTTGTTGTAAGTTTCATTTTTATTTTGATAGGAGTCTCATTTGCCGATTCTATTTTGCATTGTCTAATGCACAGGATATTTCAGTTTATTGTCTGTATTCCTAATCTTATCTATGTTATCATCTTCAATAAGTTGTAACGGGTTGTTTTTAGTATTCCAGTTTCTCGCCGGCAACATTCACTTTCCAAATAATTCAATATTCTTAACATGGTCTTCAATTCACAGTAAACACAAATCTCTCAAGACTTCTCAGGTGTAATAAAATTGTTTTTTTCTTTCAATATTCTTCTTACCATACACTACTGGCTGGCTGTCACTATGCAACATTTAACTAATGCATAAAATAGGTAACTCTTTGAAGATGGGTAACAGTAGAATTCCTCGGAACCGGACGTCAACAACACCATGTTACTGAAGCGTAGGAAACACGTAATCCCCAACACCCGCCCCCAACAAAATAAACACCCTCCTCTAGCGATTCATGAAAAAAAAAAAAACTCATTTTGGTTGAGGGAACTGTTGCAAAAGTATCGTGTAACATGTAGACAGGGTTTTTCTCATACAGTTGTATCAAAGATTAATATCGCATTTTTCTCTCTCTCTCTCTCTCTCTCTCTCTCTCTCTCTCTCTCTCTCTCTCTCTGTTTCAATACCCTGTTGTTCATTCAAGTTTAAGGATACGAACGTCATTAGCTGTCTAACCTTTATTCATCAAAGAATTCCTTTTATTTTTTGGGTGGACTCTCTTTCGCCATTACTTTTCCTTATGCCTGAGTTGCCAGCAATAGGATGTTGTCGCCATAAGTGTGACTGGTGTTACCTAAGAGGTGTTAAAAGGTTTGATGTCACCTTTCTTACAGGTAAATATTCATCGGCGATTTTAAAAACGCGAGTCTTTTTTTCCCCATTACTACCGTTACTTCCATTATCACTGATTTAGCCAGAAGGAAATATAATATTCAGCAAGTTTCCATCGACTACGGAAAAGATAGCGAAGAAAATAAGGGTAAAATATAATAAATAACAAGAATCTAAGGACAATCGATAAACATATAGCTGCTAAATCAAATACCTGAGTAAACACACTAAGGAAATCAAGGAGGGAGAGAAAACTGCATGTGAAGGCGGCTTCAAGACGGGAAACGTGGAGACCCATAGTTCACAGGTGTGTATATGTATATATATATATATATATATATATATATATATATATATATATATATATATATATATATATATATATATATATATATATATATATATGTATATAATATATATAATTTACGCATGTATGTTTGTGCGAGTGTCAGTGTTTGGACGCGTCCTCTATTCCATCTACAGACTCATTACGATCGAGAACTCAGTCGGGACAAAGAAGCAGTGACTCAAATGTTTTCATATTTTTGCCGGGAGGAAACCCGCCTCAGAGATGACATTTCTTTACAGTTAGTGATGACAACGTTTGTTGTCGATAACTCGTTCTGGTGATAGAAATTCATTTCACGCTGTAATGTGGTTCGGATTCCACAATAAGCTGTAGGTCCCGTTGCTAGGTAACCAATTGGTTCTTTGCCACGTAAAATAAGTCTAATCCTTCGGGCCAGCCCTAGTAGAGCTGTTAATCAGTTCAGTGGTCTGGTTAAACTAAGGTATACTTCATGTCGCTTAATATGACAGTTTCCCCCCCCCCCACCTCTTATGAGTGTTATGACAGTGCTAATACAGATTTCCTTATATTTCTCAACAAATATATCTATAAGAAGACAAGGGAATTTGTTAAGTTTAGCATCCTCCGACCAAAATTAAACAGTGGAAAAAGCAGCACGGACGAATATTTGGCTGCTTTTATCTATTTGACTGCAAGGAAATATTTTATATAAATTAAAATATTTCTCCTAAACATATCATAAATGAGGCAGCACCGCCAACGAAGCAATTCAGAAATGATAATTTGTGAACGATAATATATACATATGTTTTTGTTCGTGGAGGTAGTATGTGTGAGTGTGAGTGTGTGTGTGTGTGTGTGTGTGTGTATATATATATATATATATATATATATATATATATATATATATATATATATAGAGAGAGAGAGAGAGAGAGAGAGAGAGAGAGAGAGAGAGAGAGAGAGAGAGAGAGAGAGAGAGAGAGAGAGAGAGGTATAGCTCCCAGAGCCAAAACATATAAGTGTGTGGGGCTGTCAACCTCATCCCTAGGGACATAATGAGAATCCAAAGTGGTGTACCCTCTTCAAAGTGTGAACAGTCACATTTTGAAAAGAAAAATTTGCGCTTGCGTATGAATAGTTTTCATTCTTAAACTGTTTCCCTAAAAAAACGTTAATCAATGCCATGTTCAACTTTTACAAGCAAAATTCCCGACCATAAATACGCATCAATGCTTCATCAAACCCAGTTCCTCTAACTCATAATATATCAAAGCCCTTCTCTTCCAATTCATGTCAACTAATTTCCACATGGTGCAGTTCTAAACAGCACTGATTTGGAAAGAAACATTTTTCAGAGTGGAATGCCCATACTTGGTAAAAACAAAAAACACAAAATAAATAAACAAAAAAGACAATTATAAATTGACAAATAAAGAAATTCATCCGCTTAGGAGCATCTGTCAAAGTGTGGATGCTGATGGTCTTCCAACCGGGTATCAGTCACAGCTTCCTGAGGCATAAACTCTATTAGCACTAATGGAAGTTCCATATTGAAACAGATCACAGCGTTTGAAATATGGCTTAACAGGTATCCTGTGAGGTGAAGATCTCACTAAAAGCTGACACTGTTCCGGTAAAAAAGATACAATAGCTTCTAGCAATTGTGTCTAACAGATGCTGCTGACTTCAAGAAACAGAAAAAATTTGAAGGGCGAAATTCTGAGTTCCCCATCCATTCAGAAATGAAGGAAACTCCACAGCTCAGTAGCGGAGGCGGCTAATTAAATGAGCAAATGTGCAATCATATTTCCCTTAATATATATATTTATTTTTTCATGCACGCATGAATGGCGTATGTGCCCAAGCATGTCTGTATACTTAAATGCATATGCACACATGATCTTATATACAAGTATTTTGTTGAAAGTGTGACCATGCACACCGATGTGCACACAGCCTCAACATGTGTAAGTATGTGTTTATGCATCTTCACGTATATATGCAAGGGTATTCGCAAATCCCTGAATGAGCCATAACTTTTAACCCATGAATAGAACAATCAAACAACGGTTGCATGCGAAATATTCCAAATGAACGCTTATTCCTTTGTACATTAAAATCGGATGAATATTTTTGCAAAAGTTTATTTCAACAAAATGTATTTAGTGCAATAGATTCAGGCGTGTTTGAATGGTAGTATAAATTTTTAAAAAATGATGGATTTCTTTCCAATTTTTTTTTTTATCTGAATGGTCATGTTGTTCTTGATATTAAAATTCGGGACTTGATCGTTTACATTTTAATCCTTTACTAATAAATTTTTATTTTCTAAAACCAAAATCCTACTATTCAATAGGTAGTTAAAGGGTGGTCTGATCTCAAACGAAGCTGATTTCAGGTACATTAAAATACTGTTGTTGGTCATTTTTTTGTCAGTAAAGATAAAGATAAACATAAAGCCAACATTTATTACATTTTGCACACCGGAAAAATGTCACCCAGTTTCCATAATCCACATGCATTTCTTATAGACAACTTCTGAGTAAGAAACAGCGTGGAGATTTCACACAATTTACCCCCGCAGGGGGGCTAGTGCCGTCAGTACACCTCATGTGTGCACTATAGGCATTACTTAATGTTCTTTGCAGCGTGCCTTCGGCCCCATGCTGCAACCCCTTTCGTTCCTTTTACTGTACCTCCTTTCATATTGTCATTCTTCCATCTTACTTTCCACCCTCTCCTAAAAATTGATTCATAGTGCAACTGCGAGATTTTCCTCCGTTGCACCTTTCAAACTTTTTACTGTCACTTTCCGTTTTAGCACTGAATGACCTCAAGGGTCCCATTGCTTGGCCTTTGGCCTAAATTCTATATTCAATCAATCAATCACACAGTTTACTTCTGATTACAAAATAGCACCAACAACTAATGCGTAATTCTAGAACCCAAATTAATTTATGAAAAGGTTTTAAAAACTTCACTGGTACACTCTGATATGGCTCGGCTCCACATGTCAGTGAGTGTTTATCACTCCTGATATTTAATGGTTAGAGTGCCAGATAGTCTTTCATGCAAAGTCTGTCTGATAAATGACCCCGTCTCTTACTTCCGACTCTGTAGTAAGGTTGGCGCAGACTACTCCCATTTCAGATATTATTCTGGTCATTTCCCACGGGAGGTTTATGAATACCACAAACTCGAAGATTTTGATTTTTATGAAGTTTAAGCTATCATGCCAACACTGCGGACCTTCTGCCCATTCAGTGCTTGAGAGCTTATGGCAGTGAAAAGAAGAGAGTTGGAGTGGTTAGACACCAAGATAAAAAGATGCAATGTAACTGGAAAAAAAAACCACTCTGTCGCTCGATCTGGCTAATGAAATCCAGATCTTAATAAATGAACCCAACTCCGTCCTTTTTAATGCCGTCACTGTTTCCACTCGCTCTATGGAGTTACGAGAATATCCTCTAAAATTACTAATTCTGAAAAATCACCAGAAACAACACTGGCTGAAATAAGGTTCTGTTTACAAACCCTGAGCCCTGTTTTTATCTTTCTCTTTCTTATTTTCCATAATATCCCTAGCTGAGAGAGAGAGAGAGAGAGAGAGAGAGAGAGAGAGAGAGAGAGAGAGAATCAAAAGCTCTCACAATCAACAAGACCTTCCTTATTTTTACACAGTCATAGTACTTCTAAAACTTTCCTCTTCCTTTAATCATGCTGCAAGAGAGAGAGAGAGAGAGAGAGAGAGAGAGAGTGTGTTTTCACTGCGCAAAGATAACAGTGCGAGAGAAAAAACCTAAAAAAAAAAACAGGTCTCCCACTCGGTTGGCTCACGCAAGGATGAGTTCCCAAACAGTATCCCAAACACAAACAAAACGCAAACGAAACAAACACAAATTATCAGTCCGAATTACAGTGAGGTGGATTTGCGCCGTTTCTCGAAATCGCACCTGAGCTTCTTTCTTATACTGTCCTCAGGGAATGTGGAATTTCTTTGCTTCTGAGTTTTTACTTTCACTACTCCTTGAGTAATTAAATTCAATTTCCAGTAGAAATTTACTGCATTTCTTGAAGTAGAATTATTATTATTATTATTATTATTATTATTATTATTATTATTATTATTACAATATAAAATGTGTATAAATGGTTTATTATTATTATTATTATTATATTATTATTATTATTATTATTATTATTATTATTATTATTATTATTATTATTATTATTATTATTACAATATAAAACTGTGCATAAATGGTTATCAATATTATTATTATTATTATTATTATTATTATTATTATTATTATTATTATTATTATTATTATTATTATTAGATATAATGATGTTGCTATCCAGGGGCTCACGGAATAAAAACTATTTACATGAAAAAAAAAAATACAAATAAGAAGACAATAAAATCAAACAATATAAGTAAAAAAATTGAAAAAATAATAACTGAAAGATTTTATTTACTCAGCAGAGACGAACTAAGCTCGAACGACTTTCATGAGTTTCCCTCGTTCATACAATTCCCTTTAATTTCCCTCAATACTCATAACGAAGTTCTGACATATAAGGAGAGAGCTGCGCCGAGTAATAGCTGTCGAAGGCCCGTTGGCCACAGGGATAATGGTGTTACGGAATTCCATTTGTATGGGAAATGTACAGTAGCAAATGGGTTCGTGAAGGGTGATACGTCTAATGAATCCACTGTTGAAATGCCACGGTTATGGGTATATATATATATATATATATATATATATATATATATATATATATATATATATATATATATATATATATATATATATATATATATATCTTTATATATATTATATACATATATATATGAAGATAAAAAGGCCCATAAAACACTATTTGAACGTTGCATAATATATATATATATATATACATATATATATATATATATATATATATATATATATATATATATATATATATATATATATAATTGCCCCCTCGCCCCCATGCGACGCAAGTAGCCTCAAATCCTTCCAGTGCTTTCACTCCCACAAATCTCCACCTCCCGTTCTGCAGTATCATATTCCGTGTGTCCAGAATCTCCCTGAGGTGGCAAGAAGGACATGGCCATGCCGTTTCCATCTCCCCTCCATCATTACAACATCTACTGCCGTGATTTCACTCACATCATTTCTCACGCTATCTTAACATTTGACATCTAATATTCTTCCTCAAGCTTTATTCTCAAATCGATAACAAGAGGACCTGTATTGGATATCATTGTAAATATATTCTAAAAACTCGAGCTCAATAATGTTTCTTTCATATCTAGTTTTATTTCATCATTTTAAACACATTCCCACCTGGATTATCATGACTTCCATCACTTTATGTATATATATATATATA
Source organism: Macrobrachium rosenbergii (assembly GCF_040412425.1). Lineage (NCBI taxonomy): Eukaryota > Metazoa > Arthropoda > Malacostraca > Decapoda > Palaemonidae > Macrobrachium > Macrobrachium rosenbergii. The sequence continues at coordinate 26,279,675 of NC_089770.1, read as the reverse complement.
TATATATATATATATATATATATATATATATATATATATATATATATATATATGTGTGTGTGTGTGTGTGTGTGTGTGTAATATATATATATATATATATATGT
>NC_089770.1:26257071-26274571 GCF_040412425.1 Macrobrachium rosenbergii | reverse complement strand
ATATATATATATTTCCATATCCATTTGAGACGCAAACCGCAAATTCTCAAAATTTTCGATTGACGCCCCATTACATATTTAATTTGCCCTCCCTTAGATATATTTGGGAATTATTGCTCCAAGCACCACAACTGGCTCTTTTTCAAAAAGACTGAGAGATCATTTCGAATTATAATAAATACTGGGGGAGATTATTCTTAATATGTGAAAGTTGTACCATCCGTAAAAACAAAAGGTACGTTGACGATAATGATATCTACTGTATTTTAATAAAAAGTCATATCCTTCAACGACTTTACAAATAAGTTCTCTATTTTCACTTAATGGTTCAGCAATATAATCTTATATTAAGATCCCCAATTGCCGGAAAAAAAATTAAAAAAAGAAGGTGAATTTATATTCTCCTATATCAACATACCATAGTTAAAAGTCAATAGTTCTACACAAAAAATTTGGTAAATAAAAAGTTGTGAATCTAATCCCATAAACACAAACGAGAAAGAATAACTGTTTCCATTTCGGTAATTCCTCATCAGTTTGGAAACTTACTTTATGTTAAAATTATGAACCCCTTCAGCAGCTCCCCAACGCATAAACAAACAACTGATAAAAAAGAAAATGCAGAGGGAATCTCATTTTATATGATCAAATGTTTACTTTTCATCAAGATGTTTGATCTACTCTTTCAGCAAGAGAAAAGTCGGATATCTTTTCAAGACCGTAAGTGGAAAAGGGGTGTAGAGGGATTTTGGCAGTTAATTGTTTTTATTGCGCCAGTGGAGTAACGCTGGAAGAAAACACGACCTTTCATTTTATTTAAGCTTTTATTTTTTGTGGGGATTTCTGTTGTGCGCTACTTCCTCTGCCAGCCTGTCTGTCTAATATATATATATATATATATATATATATATATATATATATATATATATATATATATATATATATATATATACATATATATGGACAGATTAATGGATATATTATATAGACAGAGAGAGAGAGAGAGAGAGAGAGAGAGAGAGAGAGAGAGAGAGAGAGAGAGAGAGAGAAACTTTTATTATATACTCTACTTTATAGGCAGTGGTTAATGTGGCTTTTCCTTAGCAACATTTAGGGTGGAAGAGATCCTTTATTCTTGGGAGGTAACCCTTCTGAGAGAAGATTACTCTGAATACAAACCTTGCTCTTCAACCTTGGACTGTACTGTAGCCAGTGTACCGTGACCTTCCAAGGGACTGAGTTTGAATTCCCTTGCTCGAGGGTATAATCAGGTATTTTCTCTCTTTTTTTGTTCACTTTCCTGATTTTTCGAAAAGTGTGTAGGACAGGATGATGAGAAAGCAAAAGTTGACTGGTGGATTATCAAGAAAGCTCCTTCTTTACCTAATTTTTCCCTTCTCAGTTTCTTATATTTTTGGCAAACCTGGTACGTTACAATATTGTAAATAATGTACTTGTTCATTTTTACTACGTTGTTGTCATGAGTCTGTTTATTAGATTTGCTTCTAATTTTATGTTGTTAATTTCAATTCTTTCGGGAGACATTGAGCTTAACCCATAAGAAAAATTGCAAAGTTCTTCACTGAAAAATTCGAGGCTTAAGGTCAAATTTTCTTGATCTACCTTATGTATGATCTGGTGTTTTTTATCTGAGACACTTGTAAGTAGTAACAAGTCAAAGGTTGAATTTTTAATCCCACATGCACAAGGTATGGCCGTATACACTAGGTTTGCACGGCGTATTTATCATTAGAAAAATCTGGAATGTACAGTAGTTGCCATGAAGTTCTTTGTTTTAAGATTTTCAGTAAGTTCTACAATGTTTACGTATCTGCTGTTTACTTCAGTCCAAATAATGATAATTCTACATATTAAGACTCTCTTGTATGGGGTTAGTATGGCTAAGTCACAAGATTCAAAAGCTTCCTTCGTTATCTGTGGAAACCCCAATGCAAAGCACAGCGAGTGGCCTAAATCAAATACCATAAATCAACATGGCTGGTCTGATCTTGAGTTCTGTGTATCCTCCGATTTTGTCCAGATAAATGATGAACCATCGCATATTCCTGGTAACAGATTAGACCTCATATTCACAGATGTTGCAGCTGTCTCCAAGTCCAAGGTCTGGGAGTATATAGCAGCGAGTATGTAGGAACTTCCGATCATTGTGCCAATAAGATGGATATATCTGTCAATCAGACGGACAATTGGGATCACATTACTGAAGCCTGTCAGGCAATTAATATTTAGATGCTATATCAGATCCAGATCCAAAGAAATGCTGATGACTGTTTTTTTCGTAAGGTATGTCCCTATATAGTTAATCAAGATAGCATCAAATGGCCAGCCGTGGTTTGATGATACATGTAGACGAGCTTACAATGACAAAAAGACCAAATTCAACACATGGAGACGAAATTGTTATGATGAAAATTACACCATTTGTGTTGAGTCTCTCAGTTATGCAAATAGAATTTATCAAGTAACCGAGAAAAATTACAATAATTCCTTAAAGAGGAAACTTGAAGGAATTACTCACCTTCATCTGTGGTGGACAAAATTGCCATCATCTACCTTTCGGTCAGGCTCATCTTTCATTCCACCACTACTAACAGATGATAGTAGATTGGTTACTGGCCTTAAGGAAAAAACTGAACTGCTTCACAGTTTTTGAAGCTGTGCAATCAGCTTCTGCCAGAGACTTATTTCTTTTAGATAGATTTGTTCGTGGTGGAAGGTTTCTGTTTCCTAATATTAGCAGTTATGACTTGGACAATCGACGGATGGTCTCTTGCTTGTCAATTTTTCATAAGCTGTATTTTAACACAGATCTTTCACATACTCAGTTGATCCCCGATCCCCTTTTCCTGCCGCGTGCAACCAGATTTGCCGACCAGCAGCGCCAATATGCAGTAACTGTGCCTCGCTGTAAAACCTCTCAGTTCCAGAGGTTCTTTATTCCTCATACTGTTGGACAGTGGAACTGTCTCCCTGAGTATGTGCAATTGGAACTTCAAACGTTCAAGCGAAGATGCAATACATTACTACTATAACATTGTTCTCGTTGCATTTTAATATATTTTTATCTATTTATTATTACTTTTTTTTTAATAAATTAGATCTCTTCTCTCTGTATTTCCCGTTACCTCCTCCTACTTCTTCCTAGTGAACGCTATATTCTTTGGAAGCTTGAATTTCAAGTCATTGGACCCTGTTGGCTTGTTCCATATGAATAGGGTTCACCTTCTGAATAATAATAATAAATAATAATAATAATAATAATAATAATAATAATAATAATAATAATAATAATAATAATAATTCTGGGTAATAAAATTCAAAATTTTGAAAAACTCCTCAGTTCCACAGCATTGCAACAACAATCCCTCCACCATTTTGGGAATCCATTATATGAAATAGTTTTTGATGGAATGAATATCGTATCAAAGGCAGCGGCCTTTCATCGGTCCGGCTCAATCAAAAAATTTCATCCGTCGCTTTTTTGACTTTCATAAATAAATATGTTTCATGGATTATAGAACATCGATGGGTTACCATGTAAGTGGATTTTTACTTATTCAGAGACAGTTCTTTGATGCATCCGTGATGCTTGCTGCAACATTTTGCTTCGTGCATGCATGACGATATGGTATGTATCCGTTATCTGCCTTAAATATACATTCTCTTTCCCGGAATAATGCATGTGTAACATCACAAAATAAATGTATCCATTCTGACCTACCTCTTGGTTACTATATTTTCAGGAGACTTCTCTTTCTTTTTACTAAACACACTGTTTTATTGAACACACTTACGCACACAAACACACACACACACACGCAGACACATACAGTACACACACACATATATACATACATATATAAACAGTATGTATGTAATTGTAATAGCTACAATGCCCTCTTAACTTCTCGAATTCTTCACGCTTTTTTGGATATGCTTGCAACTACAAAGCCGTAAGATCCAAGTGCAAGAAATTGAAGAGACTGTGATGCCCGGTCGCGGGAAACGAACCCGCGTCACCATGATCACAAGGAGTTTACGTCGCCGACCTGGTAAATGTGACCAGTAGATTCTACATGCAGTATGTATGTATGTATATATATATATATATATATATATATATATATATATATATATATATATATATATATGTATATATATATATATAATTAATAATATACGTATAAATAATATATATATATACACATTATATATAATCCAACATTGATTTATAGGAGAGAAGGAATGCTCCATTGCAACTCATTGTAAAGGGTCATTAAATAATTATACAGTAGTCACAACCAAGGTGCAAAATGTCGTAGGGCTAGAAAACTTGAAAAAAAAAAAAAAACTGGAATGCTCACAACTTTCATTGCCATTCCATCTTTTCAGTATTTCAAGAAGACTATTAGTAATTTACGTAACTAGCAAAAATAAACAACGCAACAGTCTGTTTTCAAACAACCTGAAGTCAATACTAATCTTGGTTTGGAGGAAAACCAACGCATTTTTATCATGGTATATGGCTCACATTTAGCTCTCTCTCTCTCTCTCTCTCTCTCTCTCTCTCTCTCTCTCTCTCTCTCTCTCTCTCTCTCTCTCTCTGATGTATTTATCAATTTCCTTAAGTAATAAGCGCAAACTTTGGACAATTGTTATTAAAGAATAATGGAATACAGCGGCGATGAGGCGGGGGGGTTTATTTCAGGTCGAAGTCGAAGGCTAACATTTTCAAGTTGCGTCCATAAATTAATCATATTTTATTATTATTATTATTATTATTATTATTATTATTATTATTATTATTATTATTATTATTATTATTATTATTATATGTTTGCATATTATTTCATACATTACAAACATTACGTTAATAAGGGTTGAAATTTCGAATTTGATCAGTAGTATAAAACCAACAAAGGACGAGTAAGTTTATGCCAAGGTTTATGGCAGACGACCTAATGCCCATATGTTGCCTAAATTGAAAGGACAAAAGAAGGATAAGAAAGAAGATAATGAAAACATCCAGAAGGATAGATAAGTCTGGCTCCAAAACGTCAGAGTATTTACATGGTTCTAATCATAATTAAAGGTACAAGAATTTAATCTCAATATATGCCAAGTATGAAGAGCAAAGGAAGGCACCGATTCAGGTTCTAGGAAGAAAAATATATATGGCCCTTAATGAAAAGGCTTCACCGACTTGGCAAAGATTACCCATGATTCAAAGCTTCCCCCTTCCTCTCATTCTTTTTTCGAGGAAATGTAAATTTGTACCAGAAGATTCGACTTAACAATAGGATTAAAGTTTTCTGATTATTTTGCGGACAGAAGTTAAAAGTGGAAGCAGTTTTTCCCCTCGGTTGACTACAAAGTTACGAGGCTGGCCTGACTTTTTCCACAATACTTTTTCTTCACAGTAATTTGATACATCTGCAATCAAAGAGGTAATTACCAAAGTTTTTTTGCTCCCACTTAGCAAAGAAATAGTAGGGAATAGCAAAAGTACAGGAGTAACATTCTCTCTCTCTCTCTCTCTCTCTCTCTCTCTCTCTCTCTCTCTGAATACTGAGCATATTGCCAATATTTTTCTCTCTCTTACCCCTTTTCCATAACGCATTTGCATAGTTCTTAAATCAATCCATCTCCACAATTGGTAAATATTCATCGTCAATCAACATGGCACAGATTCAAAGCCAATGTATGTGTCTATTTACTGTAGTTGTTGGAATGAAAAGAAAAAAACCCGTTTCAGCAAAGAAGTCTTAGTCTGTTATGGGAATTTAAGTATGGCCAGTCAGGTTTATGGAACTGAGCGCATTATGTTACGATGACTGATTACTTTTCCATTTAATATTGGCACATATGTACAGCAAAATTAAACAGCCGCTTGTTTATTATTATTACTATTGTTGTTGTTGTTGTTGTTGTATTGATATAAACATGCAGTGCAACTGCATATAACTATTAAATACTAACACTGTTCAAGAAGTACCCTATGCGCCTTCCACCCATTTCAAATGGGATATCTGTCTCTTATCTTTGAATGCATGTCATTAGGTATTGCCTTTTCTAATAGCTTCCTTTCATGTGTTTGAATGAATTTGAATGATATTACTGAGAGGCGGAAAGTGGGTCCCAATTTCAAACAGACTTATTATGGGCAAAACTGGGTCTACTTCAAGAAATACCAAATTATTCCGGAACCAAAAGTGACCCCCAAAATTGGGTAAATTTTATTTTTAATTTAGCATAACGACCAATCATTTCCTCCTGCTTCCCCCCTCCCTACTCGCACTCCCACTCCCACCCTTCTTTCTTCACTCCTTTCTGTGTGGTTTAAGGACGGAAATTGGTTGTCAAGGTCAAAATTAATTCATTATTTTAAACTAGCTCTTCCCCATCCCATGTGAATAAAATCAGAGGATATTATTGCTCCTTTTAATGCCTTTTTATTTTTTTTCCCGGGGGGGGGGAGGGTACGGGATTTCAATGAAATATTCCTGATATGTATTTTGGAGGATATGTAATCCGGTGAGTGTGCTGTTAAAAGCCGATTAGGGCAATTTCCTTATTTTGTTTATTTTTGTTAATAAAACTTTTGCATCGAAAATTCTTTTATTTTGAGTTACAACTAGGCTGATACTGAACTAATCCTCTCAGCAATCAAAATTAGTTTCCAGTATGTTGTACATATTCCAGTTTAAATCGTGTTCTTGATTGATATCAATCATCACCAACATGATACCAAGTAGTATTAATAATCATAATAATATAATAATAACAACAGCAACCAAATTTTGCGAAAATATGATGAATTAAATGAATTTAAACACATGCAAGTGTTATTAAAAAACAGTAATACCAAATGGCATGCATATAAAAAATAGGAGAGTATATCATTTAAATACCCCATCTGAAACGGGTGGAAGGCTCTTTGGCCTAAAAGAGGCACCCTGTCCCTTCCAGGCTTCTTTAAAAAGTAAGTGAGCAGGTCCCCTTACACAACCAGGTTCCATGGACTACACAGTTAAGCCCACAGAGAGGCCCACTTTATAAATCACGGCCTTAGGGCCTCGCCGGAGGTCACCAGAGGGACCATAGCAACATCAGGGACCTAAGATTCCCGCAGGAGTTCCTCGAGGATATAGCCTCTATTAATCAAATTGAGTTGCTTTAGCGCTGAGAAAACACACAACACGGTTCCTGCTTTCTGTAGCTCCTTTGAAGATACGAAATCTATCCTTGTCTGCAGGATGTATTCCGTGCTTTCGAGAGGTTTTAAAAGCAGGAACTGTCTTGTGTGCTTCTCAGGGAAGCTCAAAGACCCTGTTTTTTAAAGTGGGCTTCATTTGCGGGCTTAATTGTGTAGCCCAGAAAACCAGTTTTTCGAGGGGATCTGCTCACGTCCTTCTAACAGAAGCCTAGAAGAGACAGGGTGCTCCTTTTTGACCAATGTGCATGTCATTTTGCATTTCCTTTTCATGTGCCTTTCTTGTACGTGCCTTTAAATAATTTTGAATAATCTTATTTTAGCAATGCCGAAATTGGGTCCTAGTTTCAAAATTGCCTAAGAGGAGAAATTGGGCCTACTTCCATAAATGCCAAAATCATTAGAATCCAAGCCTGAATAGTCTATAGGGCCCAAACCTATATCAATTTTACTTTTGAAGGCAGCTGCACTTTATTTTCTTCTTAGGTTAATGGCTCATTATTTCCTTCTTTCCCCTCTCTTTCTCACTCTCCCTCTTACTTTCTCCCATTTCTCTCTCCTTATGTCTATCTGTCTGTGCAGTTTCCAGCCCGAAATTAGTTGGCAATGACAAAACAGATTGCTAATTTCGAAAATGCCAGTATTTCCTAATTTTGGCCTCTCTCTCTCTCTCTCTCTCTCTCTCTCTCTCTCTCTCTCTCTCAAATACGACAATGTTGTTCCTGTTAATTATTTTTTATTAATCTTTCTTGGGAGAGGTACACGACTTGAATAGAATCTTACTAATATACAAATATACATATATACTGCAACGAGGGAAACCTCTTCTAAGCCAACTCGCCCTTCAAGAATTACAATATGAAGTATGAGAATAAATATTTCACTTTCCTTGAATTCATAATAAGACTTATCCTCATTGTTTATTTTCAGTAGTAAAGTAAAGGTTTTGAATAAAGGAGAGCTGTGGGTGATTATTTGCCCCTTTTGACATTTCTCTCACTTACCCTCTTGGGATAAGTTTTAACCTTCCTTTGACTGAGTGATCTGCCGCGAGCCTTTAACTCCAGGTGCTCTTCTTCGGACACTAACCCTTGCCGGCGCTGGAGTGACTCAGAAGAGAAAGCGAGCCATGACACCTGGGTATGAGTGACCCCATGCAAGGGCTGCCTACTGCCAACGCCACGTGTGAGACCTCTATAGAAAACGGAGTACCAGTGACCACAAAGCCACCTAGAAGGAACGGAATCTTAATCCTTTGACCTTACAAAAGGGCATCGCATAGTCAGATCGACCTGAGACGTTGGATACCCTATCCAGGACACTTGCAGTCCTCTTGCTCCCTTCGAGTTGCCCCTTGTTCTTCCCCACGTGGCTGGTCTAGAAGCCTGAGTTACTTTTGTAGTGAACCCTTTCGCTATTACCCTACATAGCTGGCACCCTAAGGTTCTCGAAGTCAGTCACGTCCTGTTATTTTCTCTCACTATTTTTATTTTCTTTTCTTAGTGTGATTAACCTCAGTGAGACCTGAGTTCATAAGTGAAGTGCATAACATTTATAACGTAAGTGTATTAACCGGTGTTGCAGAATCAAGTTGCTCTGGCACCATAAGTGCAACCTCCTCGATTCCCCTTTATTTATGCTGTCAACTCATTAAGTAACTGTATGCATTCTCTATTGCAGATAGGAGTGCTTGCTGTGGAACTATTTCATCATCTTGAAGTGTGTCACCCTTGTGTTCCATCGTGAATCTTTTCATCTACTGTATATTATATTGTTTGACAGGACTCTGTTTACCTGTCCATAATTGTTCCCAATTCTTCTGATTTATGTGTTTGATATAAATATAATTAAGTGCACCCAAGTGTTTACCTGATAACTCCTCATTTGAAGAAGGGCTTTAGCTGACATTTTCTTATAAGTTTTTATCTGAACCCAGAACTAAAGTCAGATGATACCTCCCCATGGTAAGTTTCTGTGAATCTTCAGTTTAAAACCTTTCAGTGGCCTTATTTCAGCCACGTTAACCTCTGGGCCAGATCAAAACCATATCAATATATATATATATATATATATATATATATATATATATATATATATATATATATATATGTATATATATACATATATGTATATATACATATATATATATATATATATATATATATATATATATATATATATATATATATATATATATATATATATATATATAAATGGATGTATGTATGCATGTATGTGTGTGTATGCATGTGTATGTTCCAACATAACTTTGAAATGCATTGAGCAATTTCAACCAAACTCGTTATTTATATGACTTACTATCTGGAAGAGAATACTGTGGGGTAAGACATCACTGGCACTAAAGGGGGTGGGGTGGGAAGGGGGTGACATGAGAAAATAACCGAAAACAACAGATATTAGTGTCTAATCCATAGTATTCGAGATCGCTGAGATAGATGGTGCTAGGTAGGAGAGAGAGAGAGAGAGAGAGAGAGAGAGAGAGAGAGAGAGAGAGAGAGAGAGAGAGAGTGTTTATCGATTGTCATTCAGAGTTATCCTGGGCAGCGCCGGGTTGGAGAGTAGAGGGGGTGTTAGGGAGAGAGAAAGAGAGAAAGAGTTTATCAGTTGTCATTCAGAGTTTATCCGGGCATTGCTGGGTTGGTCAGCTAGTGTGTATACACACACACATATATATATATATATATATATATATATATATATATATATATATATATATATATATATATATATATATATATATTATATATATAATCAAATATATAATATATAAATACATATATATATATATATATATATATATATATATATATATATATATATATATATATATATATATATATATATATGTTCCCAGTTGAGTGTGCTGAGGGCTCCTGAAAAGTGAGAATCTAGTAGGGAAATTTCCTTACTTGGTTTCCATTATTCATAAAATCTTTCATCTAACGCCCAAACAAGATATAAAGGTTACTTTCCACTATGCTGTATATATCCCTGCTCAATTCCTGTTATGTACTTAGAACTGAAATAAACCCATTACCAACATGATATAGTAACAATAATAAATTTTTTCAATAAAAAGATCATTCAAAATGATTTAAACTCATGCAAGAAAGTTATTAGGAAAGTAATACCAAATGACATGCATACAAAAACATAAGTTTATCCTTGAAATACCCCATTTCAAATAGGTGGCAGGTACATTTTCCAAATGGACACCATGTCTCTTCTAGGCTTTTACAGGAAGGACGCGAGCAGGTGCCCTAGGATAACCAAGGTTCCTGGGCTTCATAGTTAAGGCCGCATAGTGGCCCACTTTACAAAAAAGGGCCTCTGAGGTTCTCTGGGAAGCACCAGAGGGACCCTGAAAACACCGCGGACTAAAGAGTCCCCCGAGAATCCGTAGAGGGTAGCTTTTATTAATTATCGAAGGAAAATATTTACTAAGAAACTTTCAAAAACTTCATTTAACATAACTACCGAAGGTGTGAATGAAAAAAAATTAATGACTGTTTAATTTAACATAATTACTAATTAACACTGCAAAATACTGTTGGATTTAAAATTTAGCAACATTTAGATATTGATTTTTTTCCTCGCATTTATTTCAGTATTTACGTTTTGACGAAGTTTGCACTTTAATAATACATTCGAGCGAGAGAAAACATTTGAAATAAATATCAAATACAATTTTTCTTAGAAGCTATAATTATATCAATGATAAAAATTCATATGGGGAAATAATTATTTGGAATTATAAATTTTTTGGTTCAAAAAATTCAAAATTTTGAAAAACTCCTCAATTCCACAGCATTGCAACAACAATCCCTCCACCATTTTGGGAATCCATTATATGAAATAGTTTTTGATGGAATGAATATCGTATCAAAGGCAGCGGCCTTTCATCGGTCCGGCTCAATCAAAAAATTTCATCCGTCGCTTTTTTTGACTTTCATAAATAAATATGTTTCATGGATTATAGAACATCGATGGGTTACCATGTAAGTGGATTTTTACTTATTCAGAGACAGTTCTTTGATGCATCCGTGATGCTTGCTGCAACATTTTGCTTCGTGCATGCATGACGATATGGTATGTATCCGTTATCTGCCTTGGATACACATTCTCTGTCCCGGAATAATACATGTGTAACATTACAATTTATATGTCCCTTCTAACCTATCCCCACTGGTTAATGTTGTCATAACATCTCTCTCTCTCTCTCTCTCTCTCTCTCTCTCTCTCTCTCTCTCTCTCTCTCTTCATAAACTTTTCCATTAAACATACACAAGAGTATATATATATACATACATACACACACACACACACACACACACACACACACACACACACATATATATATATATATATATATATATATATATGTGTATATATATATATATATATATATATATATATATATATATATATATATATATATATATATATATATATATACTGTATATTCACGCACTAGCTATATGAGATGTGCTTTTATGATCGAAATCGAAGACTTTTCCGACTTGTGTGCACAAACTGACTACTCGTTCCATTGACCGTGAGTCATCGTTTTTCTCAAATATCTATCAAACCAATTATCTGATCGGAATGTTACTTGACTCCGTGTACAAGACACCTCCCGCTAATTTTTGGTAAAATAGTGCATTGTCAAATGGTTTTAGTTAAGGCGTTTACTCTTGACTTACATGGTGTTGCCAAGCATCGCCAAACTATGCATTCGAACGTCCTTTATCCCCATCCCGTCCCTCCCTCTCCCTTCCCCTCCTCATCCCTCCCTCAACCCACTTTCCTGGCCTTCCCATCTCCGCCCCCACTTTCCTGTCTGGGAGATACCTGATTCATGCGACTTTGCCCTTAAAAGTCAAGAGTAAACGCCTTAACTAACAACATTTGACAATGAATTATATTACCAAAAATTATTGGGAGGTGTCTTGTACAATGTGTCCAAGTACCATTCCGATCAAATGATTAGTTTGAAAGATATTTGGGAGAAACGATGACTCGCGGTCCCAGAAATGGATAGTAGTTATGTATTATTATTATTATTATTATTATTATTATTATTATTATTATGCGTTTGTTTGTTTTTTACCTTAACAAAGGTTGAAGAACTGAATTTAATCAGCAGTAATAAGACCATTACCTAATGTCCTTATCTTGCCCAAATTGAAAGGATACAAGAAAGAGAAAGAGGAGAAATTCGGTTTGGTTAAAACATACAGAATGACAAATGGTACCGTCTCTTAAAAGAGTCAGCGAACACTAAAGAAGGAAATAAAGCGATACAGTAGAGGAAAATAAAGCAATCCCCAGAAGCTTTATTTACGAAACCCACGTGTGCAGAAATAGATTTGGAAAATATTAATGCGTATTTAAGTGGTTCTGGATATAAGTCAACGTTAAAGAATCTAACCTCGACGATGGCCAAATGTGAAAAGTAAAAGCAAGGGACCAATATATGTTCCTAAGAAAAGGAAAAATATAAGGCCCTAATGAAAAGTCTTACCCGACTTGGCAAAGATTACCTACGATTCTTCTTCTTCTTCTTCTTCTTCTTCTTCTTCTTCTTTCGAGGAAATGTAAATCTGAACCAGAAGATTCGACTTAATAATCGGATTAAAGTTTTCTGATTACTGCGAAACAAAGTTAAGAGTGGATGAAGTTTTTCTCCTCAATCGACTACAAAGTTACGAGGTTGGCCTGAATTTTTCCACAATACTTTTTCTTCACAGTAAATTGATACATCTGCAATCGAAAAGGTAATTACCAAACTTTTTTCTTCCACTAAGGAAACAGACGATATGGAGGAGCAAAGGTGCAGGAGTAACATTCTCTCTCTCTCTCTCTCTCTCTCTCTCTCTCTCTCTCTCTCTCTCTCTCGCTGTATAATCTTTAGATCGCTCGCCTCTCTAGACCGAAACCAAGAAGCAAACGCTTTGTGTTTAAGCTGATCAAAGGAGTAAATATATCTAGTGGTCAGTCGACTGCTGTGAGAAGCCAGAGAGAGAGAGAGAGAGAGAGAGAGAGAGAGAGAGAGAGAGAGAGAGAGAGAGAGAGAGAGATAAAATAATGGGCACTGAGTATGTCTTGCGTAATTTTTTAATTTTTCTTTTTGTATATTTCTCTTTAGCTCTTTATTTATATCATTGCTATTGTCAATTTGTATACCACTTTTAAAACATTAATTTGTCTGTCTATCGATTCTCACTCCTCCATATATCTTGGACACTTCATATTCTCTGGAATGCCAATTCCCTGACCTCCTCGGGTAGATCCCAAAACTCATTCCAGTAAGTTGAAGCCTCCACACCTATATTTATTTAGCTTTTCCTTAGTTCTTCCCGGATGCAAAAATGAAGTTCATTTCCTCGGGGATGCGCCGTACTCTCGAGAAGAAAATGGACATCTTTAAGCCCTTTGTTAATCCTTGTGTAGGAGGTAACCCTGCAAGTGTCATGTCCATCAGATGTGGAAATAGTTGCTGATATGCAAGCCGAGCCAGGGAAATCATTGAAGGCCAGCCATGACAATCTACGCTGGATCCCTGTCTTGTCCAAGCTAACAGCACCACCAGGCTTCATGTCGAGGTCTGCCCCCTGGGATCTACAGCTCTTCAGATGAAACGGGCTCGTCGATAACCTCCTATTATAAATTCAAACTTCCGCTGAATTTCTTCACCCACACTGGAGGGTTGCAACAACATCGCTGAGAGAAGAATATTATCGAAAGCAAAAGATAATGTTGCATATTCGTTCGGCAACGGCCACACCTCTGATTCAATAGTTTTTGAGGTGAATAAGGCCAATTCTCACGTATGGCACCGGAAATCAAATCAACAGAATGCCCCCTTCCTATGTTTTAAATATCACTGCAAGGACGGACCCGAGTTTGTCAGTTCTCATCCGCATTTGCTTTCTGTCTATGCTTGTATACACTTAAAAAATTCAAAATTGTAATGTTCGTTAAAAAAAAAAAAGTGCCATTCTTACCGTAGTTTATGTTTACAGTACCTATCTTATTTGCTTAACGATAAAAATAAATGAATTATGTTGTCTCAAGTATAAGCCTTTTGAAATTCATTCTTGATGAATCCCATGAAAAAGAAGAGGGGCATCTCCATCCAGTCATCAAGATTCAACAGGATGTTTCAGGTGAGAATAAGATTTCGAAACCATGTAAGCTGTCCTGTATTTGACAGTTTATTTAATGCCGTGAAATCCTCAGTCTGCGTTGATAGATACAGCACCTTGGCTGATTTTTGAATCAGAATTTTTTTAACTTCTGATCCCGTTCCACGGCAGTGGTAGTTTCGCCTCATAATTAAAGAATCAGGATACAAACATTCAAATCATTTAATAATTTGAGTCCATTTACATTCAAATTTTGGGGATTTTGTAATCTTTTAGACCTTTCTTTTTCAGTGCCACTTTAAATTTCCCTAAAATCAATATGGTACCTCTGATGCTTCGTGGAGCCATTGCAAATTAATCACATACTTAATTCCCTCTGGTCAGGGTTTCATACGGGTTTCACTAGGGTGTTTCCAAGAAGTATTTAAATGCTGATACAGAGAGTGTGTGTGATGATAATGTGAGAAAGGTACAACTCAAACACTTTGTTAGCATTACATTTTAAATCACTTAGCTATAACTATTATAGCAACATTATATAGTTTTAACGATTATAGTATCATAATACAGCTTTAACTTTTATAATGACCTAACGTACTAAGCCTGAATTTATAACCATTCTAAGAGCAGTTCTTCACTGGAGGGGTGGGCAGAGCTCTTGGTTAGCACGCTGTTGGCCCAGCGTTCGACTCTCCGACCGGCCAATGAAGAATTAGATGAATTTATTTCTGGTGATAGAAATTCATTTCTCGTCATAATATGGTTCGGATTCCACAATAAGCTGTAAGTCCCGTTGCTAGGTAACCAGTTGGTTCTTAGCCACGTAAAATAAATCTAATCCTTCGGGCCAGCCAAAGGAGAGCTGTTAACCAGCTCAGCGGTCTGGTTAAACTAAGATATACTTAACTTTTTCTACACTTAGCGTCAGATTAATGAAGTTGCGTGTCGAGGTTCTGAAATTCAAAAAGGAGCACTTGGTGCAAAAGGACGTTGATTGAATTATTACCGATTGGTTTTTACTTCCCTGTCGTCACAACAACAAAAGTCATCGAAGTCAATGACCTACCATTTCAGCAGCAATTTTTCTTCTTTCTAGATTCATCAATCGACAACCATCAAATAGCTGACATCATTGAAACTTATATACCCGATCACACATATATTTGGCTTTCAGTAGAAACACCTGATGCATATTTACTCTTGTGAGAGCAGTTCTCCTCAGATGCTCGGTCCCGATACTGTTCCCTTCTGTGATGCCGAGTTTTGGTATTCTATTCCTGTTTCAATATTCCCCTTTTTCGTAATCTCCCTTCACACAGGTGGTAGGTGCACTATCATTACTACCAATATTGATATCACCATTACCATTTAAACAGTCTGAACTAATTAACAATAAGGAAAATGACTAAGGTTTTATGGCACTTTACTATACTCCATCAGAGGGTCTCCAAATGTGTACAAGCCTAATCTTTCAAAATTTCATCTGGAGGGAAGTACATATCAATTTTCATGACAGTAGGAAGATATTATTCAGAAATATGAAGACATATTAACTAAATAATTAAGAAATATTCGTCATAAGCAAAGGCATAATCCACTCTTTTTTGTCTGCTAACAGAAACAGATCTTGTTCGTGACCTGTTTGCTGAACTAAATCGTGGTGGTTATGGATCAAGATCTTGATCAAATCTGATAAACCATGCAAATTTAACATGATTTTTTCAAGGATCAGAATCTTATGCAGGACTGATGAACCAAGATCCTGATCAGCTTTTGGCGAGTTACAAGTGAATTCAGATCTTTTGTTAAAATCTGTACTGAGACTTGGATCTTGGTAAGTATCTGTTAGTTTTATCATCTCAGCCAAAACCTGGGTACAAAATGGGAGATCATACAAAAACTCGATTCTGTTTCTGACACGCCTTTCTTGAAAGTACTATTCAGAAAGTAATGAACCAAGATTAACCCTAAAAGATTCTGACTGCCATCTATACTATGATCATGTCTCAGGTTATCAGAGAACGTACTCCTAATAAATGCCAGAATTCAATATATCTCAGCCAAATCAATAAATACGATAACAAAACAGCTAAGAAGAAAAAGGGCGTATAATACACTTTTACCAACGCAATTAACATATCCTAAAACTTTAATTCATTTGTAAATACTTTGAATCACTTGTGTTTCCCTTCATAAATACAAGAACGTGATTATTGATGCTATCTAAATACTCACTTATATGGATTTTTTCTTTCACAAATGGCAGGAACTATCGTTTCATTTAAATCCACATCATTACACATAACAATAAATTATGCTGCTAAAAGTCATGTTGGTTCTAAGACTATCGTGATTCAACCGAAAAATTTATCAAATGTTCACTGAACATAGATGACCGTTCAATAATAATAATATAGAGAAATATAAGTGATAAATGGGATAACATTCATATCTCCATTAAAGCAAATATTTTTTAATGACAAGATAAAACAACCATTAACTGATACCAAAATTTCATCCAACCCAAAGGCTGCTGGGTATGGCCAGATCCTTAAGATCCTATTAGATTAAAGAAAATCCAATTAGCAAAGGGGACATGACGTATATGACATTAACGATTCGATTAATCATTAAGTGATTAACATTTAAAAGGCTGCCATGTGTTCTCTGAAAGCTGATAAGACTAATTATTATCATTCGGACTATCCGCACTATTCATTCTGGTCTCATATGACTTTTGTTAAAAATAAACGACGAGATTTGATGAATGGTCCTAGGCAATTTGGAAAGAGATGATCAACTAAATTTGCAATCTATTTATTTCAGAGGACATTTTAAACACATGCATTCCCAACACTGAGGAGAACGATCGATACACACAACAAAATACACAAATGAAGAAATACACGCTCACACACATATACTGTATATATACATATGCATACACACATTTATACATATAATGTACATATATATGTATACATATACATATGTATATATATGTGTGTATATATCTGTGTGTGCATGAGACAGATATCTGAACAAGAAGAGAGAAGGAAAGAACGAAAAGGAAAACGATGTAGCCAAAACACAATCA
>NC_089770.1:26224571-26254571 GCF_040412425.1 Macrobrachium rosenbergii | reverse complement strand
TTAATATGAAATATTTAGACTACACTGTTACGGCTTTTTGCTTGTTTCCTGTCATTAAGTGAATTGCCGCAGCAGTTAGTCTTCCAGCTTCTCATCAGATTAAGAAAAAAGTGATAAAACATTTCCCAATATGGCTAACTTCAATTTGTAATATATATACATTGTATTAGTTTTAGGGACGTTTTAACATAACATAATAAATTACAGCTCATTATCTTTACAATGACATCAAATTTATTGTCGTAGCATTAAGTATAAAGTTACACGGAGCGATAGAAAAAATTATTATATCAACCCAATCAATTCGTACCTTTGGTGATGACGTAATCAGGTTCTATAAACAAAAACATTCCCTTTGTGGAGGAATGTAATGCTAACGGCTATTTATTCTTTTTAATAAATATACGTTGATAAAAGATACAAATGAATGTAAACCATTTTCTAATAAATAACCGTGAACAATCATTTTATTTTCCTAAATGACGGGAATGGTTTTCCTTACTGTATATGATTACATGCCAGCAAAAGGTGCGAAAAGTAGTCCAGTCTTTCTGTTCAAGGGTTGATGTAGTTGCCAGATGTCACAACGTGTAAGTGACAGTTTAAAATTAGACAAGCTTTTAGTCGGCGTGTTTGCTCTTAAATCTTGTTAAGTATTAATAGTCCAGGCAAATTAGCATTTTTAGGGGAAAAAATTAGTAAGTTTCTTATATTTGGCATAAATACTCCTTAAGGGTCACAAAATAAATATCTAAAGCGTTCCCCTACGTAAGGGGAGTGCAACCCCCTTTTATGGGGGTAAAACCCCCCTTCGGAGGGTAGTTTTCCGCATATTGACCGATTTTTCTTCAAACGGTAAGCTCTTCGTTGGAAGAGTCGGTAGAGTTGTGGCCTAGCACTCGCTAGGCCCGAGTTCGTCTCTCCGGCCGGCTAATGAAGAGTTAGAGGAATTTATTTCTGGTGATAGAAATTCATTTCTCGCTATAATGTGGTTCGGATTCCACAATAAGCTGTAGGTCCCGTTACTAAGTAACCAATTGGTTCTTAGCCACGTTAAATAAGTCTAATCCTTCGGGACAGCCCTAAGAGAGCTGTTAATCAGCTCAGTGGTCTGGTAAAACTAAGTTATACTTAACTTTTGTTTTTGCGCCGCACGGATAAAAGGCATAGGGACAATAAAATAAAGAATTAAATTTTGCACATATTCATCTCTATATCTTTTTGTATTAGTTCCTCGCTGGGTGAGCGGCTTCCGTTCTCAACTACCACTCTGTTGGTCGTGAGTTCGAATCTCCGAGCGGCCAGTGAAGAACAAGAGGAATTTGTTTCTGGTGATAGAAATTCATTTCTCGCTATAATGTGGTTCGGATTCCACAATAAGCTGTAGGTCCCGTTGCTAGGTAACCAATTGGTTCTTAGCCACGTAAAAAAAATAAATCTAATCCTTCGGGCCAGCCCTAGGAGAGCTGTTAATCAGCTCAGTGGTCTGGTTAAACTAAGATATACTTACTTTTTGCTCTAAGTATTATAGTTTCGACGCAAATGATCCAGAAAGTAGAGGACGCATTTTCGCCGAAATGTAAAAATATACATTTCGCCCTTACATCCCGTTCAATTAATCTAAACCACTCATTTCTTGTGAAAATGCTATATACTATAGAGGACATTGTATAATGAAGATTCCTCTTTCATTTGGTGTCTTTGTTTTCCTCTAAATATTAAATTTATGACGCAAAAGAAACAAACAAACAAGAAATTGTAAATTCCTAGAAATGCATATCCATTTATTTCACATCGTAAGCTTTACAAGGAAAAAACTTGTAAATAAAATTATGCTTTGCACATTTTTATTTCTTAATTGGTGATTATCATATTTATTTTTTTTTCAGTGATGAATGGAATGATTTTCAGAAGTGAATGAGTAAAAAATTTACCATGGCGTCAAGGGATGAAATGAAATGTGATTTTGCTGTCATAAGGCATTAAGTGAAGGTGAAATTGTGAAAGTGCAACAAGGAATCCATAATTTGAGACGTGTCAGCGAAATCCGAAAAGAAGGTAATTTAGAAATGCTACAGAATGTTGGCACTATTGAAGTGCACAAGATATGCAGTCGTGTATATATAAAAGAGAAGAATATAGCCAGAGATATAAGAAAGAAAAGTGAAAATTCACCAGAAACACAGCTGTCCTTGAGATCCGAGGAAAAATTTAATTTCAAAAGTAACTGCTTGTTCTGTGGTGATGTATGTAATACTGCTTCAGAAAAGAAAAGGAATGTGCACAAACGCAAAAAAATTGGGCAAGTCCGACCTCTGCACTTAAAAAAGAAAATTTCAGACTTTGCTAAACAAAGAAAAGATGAGTGGGGTGAGAAAATATTCAAACGAGTTAACAGTGTCATATGTCTTGTTGCTGAAGAAGCACCTTATCATGAACTGTGCTACACAAATTTTTTTTTTTTTTTTTTTTTTTTTTTTTTTTTTTTTTTTTGCAAGAAATCATCATCTTTGAAAAGAGGGCGTCCCAAGGGTGGAATACAGTGACAGCGCTTTTGAAAAACTGTGTACGTACATTAATGATTCTGAGGAATGTCAATTCACTTTACATGAGGAATCTTGAAGAAAATATGCCAGAAAGTTCATCAGTAACAGAGAAAACATGGAAAACTAAGTTAATGAACGCATATGGAGACCAAGTAATGTTTTTTTCAAATGAAGAAAAGACCAACAGCAGTTTGTTTCCGTGGCTCTGGACTAACATCGATCAATACCTGGTATACAGAGAGAGAGAGAGAGAGAGAGAGAGAGAGAGAGAGAGAGAGAGAGAGAGAGAGAGAGAGAGAGAGAAGTGAAGAAGATGAAAGATTAAGAATTGTAAAAACTGCAGCAGCAATAGTTCGCGAGGACATAAGAACAAGTCCTTACAATACCACAGATTATCCAGATGTTACGGACTTAATGAAGAATGTTGAAGATGTAGTTCCTGAAACATTGCGTGTATGGTCTAGTTGTTCAAAAGGGCAGAAATAGTGAAAAGTAAAAACTAACACAGAAATGTACATCAACTGCCCGAACAATAATTGCTGCAACGCGTCCAAGACCATTTTTGTCTTATATATTGCTTGGTTTGGCTGTGTATTTATTTCGGAAACTTGGCTCTAAAACCACCATCAACACAGTACTACACTTGGGATTTTGTTCGGCATATAATGATGTCGCATTGTTTGCGTCATCCGCTACAAATTCTTGGAAACCAGATGTAGAAAGAGATTCATTTTGTCAATATGATTTTGATAATACTGACTTTTAATATAAAAACAACTGGCAAAGGAACTTATCATTCACTCAGTGGAATAAAGTGCGTAACTCCATCAAGAACAGGGCAAACTCAAGAAATCAATAAATTGCAAAGCATTCTATCCTCAAACGAGATCGCAACAGCTGGGCAAATTCAAATAAAAGAGTATGGAAGAAAACAAAAAGAAGGTTTGAATGCCTTAAAACTGAAAACTGTGTCTAACATTGAAGCTGTACAATGTGTTTCAACTCCAGCACCAAAGGATGTTTTATGGCTGTATGGAAAATTTCTCCAAAACCCAGTCCTTTCCCTCATGGCAAGGTTTCATGGAGGGTATAACACATACTCATTCTTCTGATAAGTAAAAAATTCTTGCACTGCTTTTCATTAGACTACCGCCAACTGAGTATAATACAGTGCTCAGTGCTTTAAGCTATGCTGCAGAGGAAAGAAAAAAATTGAAGCAAGTGACGTGCTTTATCACTTTTGACTAGCCACTCTGCATCAAATCCAAGAATACAGTGTCTTCAAGTCCAGATGGAACTTAGCAGTGTAACTGCAAGACATGAGGATTTCATCTCCTTATGTCTTATCTCGGGTCCATTGGATACGTAATGGTGGGCAGTGGGATTTCAGAACCGTGGTCTACTGTGTATGGTTCTTCAGCAGTGGCCCACATGCTGTCAGGACGCGCATGTGCTCCGGCTATTAGAGCTCATATGCTGACATATTGTGCACTAGCTAAACTCACTCTTCAAGGAGTTGCTACTGATGGCAGTGACAAACAGCGTACAGAACAAGTCCTTTCGTCATTGAAGGCCCATCATCCATCGTTCAGTGCAGTTGAAAGTGGTGATGTTCTCAAAAGAATCCAACTAAACTTGAAGGAACATATGTCTGATATTTTGGAAAAAGATAAAACAGCTCAGTTGTGGCTACAGTATTTTCATCTTGTGACTGTAGCATTGCTTTTCATTAAGGCAGAGCGCAAGGGAAGCTGGAAGCTTCATTTAGACTGCATATTAGAACTATGTTGCCCATTTTCTATGCCACTGGGCATGCACAATATGTCAAATCTTGCCAGCTCTATCTCCAAGATATGGATTCTCTTCCTTGCAACGTGCCACACACCGAAAAAAAAAAAATGTACGCCAGATGGGTAGTTTACCATTCGACGTTCAGAAGAGTACTGGTGTGGTGCATGGTCAGATATGACAATAGAACAAACATTGATGAAAAATATGAAGAGTATAGGAGGCATCCTCATGGAAGAGGCTTCACTGAAAGTGTTTTGGATAAATGGGTCTTCGGTTTACCTGTACCTTACCATCTTTGTGAAAGTGTTGGGCAGTTTACTGGCGTTCAGAGCTGCAACAGCTTTCAACATGTTGAATTAAGAGAATCAAGGATTGAAAAGGATGAGAAAAATGTTCAAACTTTTATCGAACGGCTTCAACGCCACCCATTCATCAGAACAGAAGGCCGTGTTTCCGAAAAAGAGAATAATATATATGAAAACAGACACCAAATGACAGAGGAATCTTCACTGTAAAATATCATCAATATTGTATTTTAACGAGAAATTAAATGTTTGAGAGTTATTGAACGAAATATATGAGTGAAATTCATTTTTTTACATTTCGGCAAAAATGCGGCCTCTACTTTCGGGCTCACTTGCGACGAAACTATAATATTTAGAGAAAAAAAAAGACATTGAGATAAACCTGTGCAAAATTTAATTCTTTATTTTTCGCGTCTCTATGCCTTTTATCCGTACGGCGCAGTTTTGGAGCAAAATCGGCAAATATGCAAAAAGCTACCTTCCGACGGGGGTTTTCTCCCCAAAAAAAGAGGGTTGCACCCCCCTTACGGAGGGGAACTCTTTAGATCTTTATGTCCCTTGAGGAGTATTTCTGCCAAATATAAAAAAACTTATGATTTTTTTCCCCTATTCGGCCTTTTTTTGTCTAATTTGCCTGGACTATAAATATAAATAGGGTTGGAAGAAGGAGGGTGGATTAGAGAGAGAGAGAGAGAGAGAGAGAGAGAGAGAGAGAGAGAGAGAGAGAGACTCACTGCAGGTGTACATTTCCACCGGCCTTGGTGGCGAATCGCCTAATAATTAATATTTTTCCTAACCTCATTTAAACCGACTTTACAACTAAATACGCCACCGTAACGTCACGAAGCAGCCGCTACAACGTTCCGAAGGTAAAACGAATAAGAAACGAACGAATTAATGAAGAATTTCGCATTTAAACGAATATAAAAACATCATCATACATCTTGCAGAGTGCGCTGGGCATCAAGAAGTTTAGCAGGTTGTTTTAACGCGTAAGGGAGGGAATCCAATTGTGTTTATCATAGTTTCCAATTTTATTGTTTTAGAACAAACTAAACCCCTGCCAACTAATATCCACATAAAAGGGACAGTAGGCTAGATAATTGCAACAGATGTCTGTGGTTGTCTGTCTGTCATGGGGTTACTGGTTTGAATTTGAGTTATAACCTTCCTGGGGTCACACAGGGGCCGTGTGCCAAATTTTGTCTGGGTCTGTCAAGCGGCTTGGATTTCTGTAGCGCAAATATACAAACAATCACTTTTAATATGTATAATATATATATATATATATATATATATATATATATATATATATATAGAGAGAGAGAGAGAGAGAGAGAGAGAGAGAGAGAGAGAGAGAGAGAGAGAGAGAGACCAATCCATGGAACAATCCATGCACGAACGAAAGAAATTTCTTACTTGTAATGTCCTCTTGTTGCCCAATGCACTGATTTTTTTGAAGGTAAGATAAAAATCATAAAAAGAATGATGGAATTATCTTATTTATGCAATCTTCAATCTTTCTTGATATATATATATATATATATATATATATATATATATATATATATATATATATATATATATATATATATAAATATATATATATATATATATATATATATATATATATATATATATATATATATATATATATATATATATATATATATATATATATATATATATATATATATATATATATGTATATATATACATATATATATATATATATGTGTGTGTGTGTGTGTGTGTGTGTTACATATATGTATTTGGACAGCAGGTATTCATCGCTACGGGACAGAAGGGCATAGGGTGAGCAACCTAATCCCAAAATACTTGTTGAAGATTGGAAGTAAATGATCCCAAAGCGAAAACGGTCTTGCAAAGGAAATTTAATCTCGTAAAACTTCAGCCAATATTGCGTTTAATTCTCATAATAAAACGAGATCTAAAATTCCTTCTAATTTTCTTCTGTATATGAAGGGTAATTATTTATAAGTTTGGAAATGAAAATAGAACACAAATGTAAAATACTGCAGCTTCGTATAAACTAGATTGCTGTTTGCATCACCAGTGCGCATTATTTTCCCAAAGTATTTTACAGCGAACGTTGAGAAAATTCCTAATTCAAAGCAGTAACTCGTGGCAGACAAATTTAGTGCTGGGCACCCTTTTAGGAAAATGGTTTTATTATTTTTAATTCAGCTTTACATATATTGTACGTAAGTGAGAGTCACTTGTAAAATTCATACTCCACAGACTGCATTAATAATAATAATAATAATAATAATAATAATAATAATAATAATAATAATAATCTCTTTAAGTCAACATTATACTTACTGTACATAAGCTGGAATCATATTTACAATTCATGCCACGCCAACTGCACTAATAATAATAATAATAATAATAATAATAATAATAATAATAATAATAATAATAATGCCAACATTATTATTATTATTATTATTATTATTATATATGAGAATAATAAAATCTATTACATTAACTTTAAATATTACTACCATAAATCCTACTTCCAAAATAATAAATACCTTTAGCGAAATACCTTGCTCCCGCTTGCATTTTCCGAGTGCAATCTAAGACAATTTATGCAAAGTAGGTGTGCATGAGGGGATAATAATTCCCTTCCCAGGACAACAAGTGAAATATATTTCTGACACAGCTCCTCTGCCGCGAAATTAAGAAAAGGACAGAGAGCTACGTGGATACACTCGGTAGGGACTTGTTTCTAAAAATGTTTCCCCTTGAGGGGACTCAGCTAGTATGAATATCCCTCTTAGGTTTCTCTTTCTAGTATATTAATGAAGGCTCGATATCAAGACAAGAACATTTGAAGAGTGTTTTTTTTTCTTTTGATGGCGGTATATATCGGCAGCCGATATCCGATATCACTGAACTTAATCGTGATTGGCGGAACCTCACGCTCATCATCCACCGTAGTTACAATGACATCAAGTGTGGATGTTTACCAGCAATTCTGAAAAACAGACAGATAGTTCCTCCAGGCGTTTTAGCAGCCTATGCTTCTAAAAGATATTTCCTTCGGGTGTGTAACTCTTAGATGCATTTGGGGGGGCGTGGAATGAATGGAAGGGGGGAATTAACAGGAGAATTATGATTTCAATGAAAGAATTTACGCTCGCTCAAAATAAATATGCAACACATTTCAAAATCTTTCGGACAATATCCCACTAAACTACTATTTACTGTCATATTCATGTATATACTGTAGCTCTGCTGCTGCTCAGCCGCGAAAACTGTCGCTGAGCGAAACATCAGGCTTAGGCTTGGGATCAATGGTCTTAAGTGATGGATTGCTGCGCTGAGCCGTTTTCCACTTTATCTGTGAGAGTTAATTGACCTTTCCCGCCCATGTGAGACGTCATAAGATCAGAGACAAATGGAAGAGAGATTTTCCTTTTTTTGTAAGCAATGGAATATAGAATTTTGGCCCATGGCCAAGCGCTGGGACCTATAAGGTCATTCAGCGCTGAGAGAGAAATTAAGAGTACAAAGGTTTGAAACGTGGAACAGGAGGACAACCCCGCAGTTGCCCTGTGAAACAACTGCTAGGAGAGGGTGGAAAGCAAGATCAAAGAAAGAGAATATGAACAGAGGTACAGTAAAAGGAATGAAAAGGGATGCAGCTAGGGGCCGAAGGGACGCTGCAAAGAACCTTAAGTAATGCCTAAAGTGCACCGCACGAGGTGCACTGACGGCATTAACCCCCTAGGGAGTTTGTGTGTGTGTGGGCGCGTGCATGTCTGACAACCGTTACAGATGATTAATGTGTTTTATCCACATCATATGAACAACAATTATTAGACTTTATGTGCTGGTAATTCCGCTTAACTTATGGATTCGCCTTTACCTTTTCTTCATAGCAACCTAATGTGAATTTTTCAAAATGTTTCGCAAATTTTTCTTGAAATGATTCCTTTTCTTGCCATTCTTTTCTAAACTGCCATCCATATGATTCATAATGATACCCAAGGAGAAATTGCAAAAGAATAAGACATCGTTTGGTGAACGACATCTACTGGAAGAGTATTCCAGAATTATTTGGAGTGAACGTATAAATAGCCTTTATATGAAAATTTAAATTTAATTATCCCAATGCATTAGGGGTCGAAAAATGTATTTTTCTGGTCAAACTAATGGGTATATAATTATCATTTCCAAAAAATTCATTCAGTGTGGGTTGCAAAATTAGCATACAGCTTTTATTTCGAAAAAGTTCTAAATGGCATTTTTGCATAACCATTATTATTATTATTATTATTATTATTATTATTATTATTATTATTATTATTATTATTATTATTATTATTAAACAATCTTATGCAAAATTAGTAAAAGAAAGAAGGAATAACAATTCGAAGTCAAAATGCCTTTATTTATTTTTTAGAACATATTTGCAAAATTGTATCAATACAAAAAAAAAGTATGTGATCTTAACATTTTATAATCTCCGATTTCAACAGGAATGACACAATTAGATAAAATTATTCAATGTTTCAATGAAAATGGGTTAAGCCAATGATGAAATACATGGCCTACTTAATAAATCATTTTTCTTTCTATATTACTGAGAATGTCTGGGTATTGTTACCTGTTCGTCCTATGCAACCTGTAACTATGCATACACGCATATATAGATGCGTGTATACGTACATGCATACACGCATCTATATGTATATATGTATATATATATATATACATATACATATATATATATTATATATATATATATATATATATATATATATATATATATATATATATTTATATATACTATATATACAAATATATATATCGTGTGTGTGTAATTGTAATAGCCACATGCCCACTTAACTTCTCAAATTCATCACAGTTTTTGGATACGCTTGTCACTAGAAAGCCTTAGATCCAAATGCAAGGAATATTAAGAAATTCTAATGTCCGGTAGTGCGAATCGAACCCGCATCCCGAGCAATCACAACGAGGTCACGTTGCCAACCTGGCCACGAGGGGGATAAAAATCTATTGCTGCTCATACAGACATATACCTGTTAAATTCAGGTTATATATATATATATATATATATATATATATATATATATATATATATATATATATATATATATATATATATATATATATATATATATATATATATATATATATATATATATATATATATATATATATATATATATATATATATATATATATATATATATATTAGTAAATGTAACTTCCGTATTACCAAAAGATATGAGGCAACTACTTGCTTCCTATAGCGCTAGTATTAACAGTTTCTCATTCACAAGTATCAACTATATTACCTACAGATCACTATTTTACCTATAGATATACAGTCATTCTACGTAGCTGTTCCTCCTAAATACCTGTTGATATTAAGCCAATCATATTCGTTGATTTTAAATTATCAATGGCAGCAGGGATAATAGTATTAATATTATCCCTGCTGCCATTGGTAATTTAAAATCAACGAATACTATTTATACAATTTCAATGTAATCCGTAAGTTCTAGACTTCCAAGAACCGTTTCTCATATCGAATCAATAATTTCAAAGAAAAAATTGTATGACCTTGGATTCACCGGTATTATTAGCAACATTACCTATCGGCTATTTTTAACAATAATAAACATATAATATTGAATTCATTCTTATTTCTTGGAATAAATATGTCTTAATTACTCTTAATTAGGGACAAAACCGAAAAACAGTAGTAAAAAAAACTCACACCGTTTAAGATAGCACTATATTCTATACATAAACGACTCCTCTATCTCAGCATTAAAACAATGGGGGTTAATGGCAAATAATCAATAAATAATATGTATATTTAATGATGAAAGCGATGAACAGCAGAGTGAAGACAATTATGACTTCTGTTTTATTAATATTATCACTGTTATTATTAACCAAATTCAGCCAAACTTCATAAGCAAGGTCAGAATAATACTAATATAGTAAAAGCGACAGGAAACGGCGAGTAAAAATAACAGATAAATAACAACTGCGAAAATACATTAAAAAAATTAATGAATGCTTACATAAAGGACGATAAAAATTCAAAAGGGAAAAGTGAACAGAAAAGGGTGACTTAATACTCATTTTAAGTCCTCTTCTTAACTTACATTGTTTTTTTTTTTAAATCCTTCTTTGAGAGAGAGAGAGAGAGAGAGAGCATTTACTGAAACAAAGTCAAGACGGCTATCAGAATCCTAACTTCTGTCCTTACCAGGACCTCGAGAGAAGCACTAAAGGAACCAGTGGGAGCTCGCATGCCTATCCTGGCGCAATAAAAATCTCCTACATTCGCGTCCAGATGTAGTTGTCACAAAATCTGATCAACTTGAATAAGATTTCTTTGAAATCAAGCAATACTTCTCATATATCTCTTTTGGATAGATAGCCAGACCAATCAAATCACCATTTTATTGAAGTTCTTCAATTACTTAGATTATTTTCTGTACAGAGTCAGACAAACAGCTTAGTTTAACAAGTGAAATAAATATATGAGCATCGTCCAAATACGGTGTCTAACTTCATAAACAAATATCTTCCCCAGTGATGGACACTGTCCAAAATCATCATAATATAAACAGCAGTAGCGTCAGTAGAAATACAATAGGCGTAGTTACCGCCGCAGCTAAAAATCGGAGCACCGTAGGAGGAGGCTTCAAGGGTATCCTTCAGGAGGGAGGGGCTTCCACACAGCGTCCTACTCGGCGAAGGATAATCTTGACGTGGTTACCTTTGTCACGTTTTGGGAGTGGCCCGCCAAGACCAAGAACACAGAAGTGTAAGGAAGAAGAAGAAGAAGAAGAAGAAGAAGAAGAAAAGAGAAGGAGGGGGGGAGGAGACGTAGGAGGAGGAAAGTTGAAAGATGGAGGTTAGGAAGATGTGATGGTTGAGTAAGGGAGGGGAGGGGGGTTTGGGGCAGTGGGAAGAGAAGGCTGGAGAGTAATCAGGGCGTGATAGAGGAGAAGGATGAAAAACCGAACAAGAGGTGAGGAAGAACAGGCGAGAGAGAAGAGACTGAGAGGAGAAAAACAAGAAAAAAAGGTGAGAGGAGGTCACGAAGAGGAGAGCTGGCCAGGCCAGCAATAAAAGAATAAAGGGGATGGGGGAAGGGGCCATGTCTTTGTTTAAACCAGTGTACTATGTATGGGAAGCTGTTTCATTAATTGTGCGCGAGAGAGAGAGAGAGAGAAAGAGAGAGAGAGAGAGAGAGAGAGAGAGAGAGAGAGAGATTAGATTCCCGTTCGCTCTCATATAAAGAATAACGAAAGATATTTTTCTTTTATATTTACAATCACAGGGTTAGCTTTAATAAAACACTCACTCACACACACACACACACACACACACACACACACACACACAAGGAAATAGACATCATTGCCTACTGATTTAAATGACAAAAACCAGTACAAAAATTTAAAGTTATCATTTAAGGTAAAAACACAACACATATTTATTTGGATTCAGCGTAAATATCGTAGCCTAATATATTACTCACTGAAAGCCTATATTTAATTCACCCTCATCCAGTAAAATCGCTTTCATATCATTAATCAAACACTGTAACCTTGTTCCACTTAAAAATTAAAATGGATATTGAATCAAGGTAAACTGGATATAGATCTCGGCCTCATAATTCTCAGAAAAAGTCGACAAAATCTCTAATTTCGTTTTCTGGGTAAGAATTGCAAAGTAATGTATACATACAACACACACATATATGATTATATATAATATATATATATATATATATATATATATATATATATATATGTGTGTGTGTGTGTGTGTGTGTGTGTGTGTGTGTGTGTGTGTGTGTGTGTGTTGAGAAGATGGGATTCCTGACTTAACGTCCAAGAATGCCTAAAAGTTTCAGTAGGTTTTAGAAACGAAGCTTTACTATATTAACACAGATACAACACAATGGGAAAATAAATAGCCCTTACCACCCACCTATTGTTTACACAAAAGTTACTTGTTCATTTTCCCAAGAGGCTTTTGTTTCGTTTGTTTTTTTTGACCTAACTATAATTTGCTGGAAAAATACTTCATATACCTCGAAGACTCATTGTTTTTCTTTCAATTCCTGGATTTTCACGGAAAATCAAATATGTTATCTGATGCAACTGAAATAACCACAATGACCTCTCAATGCAAAGAAATCGCTAAGTTTATTGTAGCTTATATATATATATATATATATATATATATATATATATATATATATATATATATATATATATATATATATATATATATATATATATATATACACATGTGTGTGTATATATATGACACATATATATATATATATATATATATATATATATATATATATATATATATATATATATATAATAGTATATAACCATGACTGTGTAAAAATAATGAACATAAAATACCATAATATAATATCCCATAATAACTTACAGAAAAAAACAAAAAAATATAAAAGAAGACATGAAAAGCATAAGGCGAATTTCCTGTGTGGCCAATAAATAAATGAAAATGGCAGAATTATGGCCATAAATTTTCTAAATGACACAGAATCTTCTCTGTTGACATGAAAACTTGAATATCTGAACTGTCAATCTTACTTCACTCTCGACAGAAATGGCGTTATAATTTTTTCTGCTCTCTAATTGCGTAAATATTGTTGTTTATTTTCCTATAATCATCGATAACTGTTCATTCCAGCTGGATTTGAAATTTCAAGGCTTTCTTAAAAGCGTTCATCATCATCATCATCATTAATAATAATAATAATAATAATAATAATAATAATAATAATAATAATAATAATAATAATAATGCAAATCTTCTTCACAATCCCGTGAATATGTTTATAAAATACAAAATCCACATTTATGTAAAGTAATGTATTTACAAATGATAAAATAAATTCCAGGAGCTTTCGAGAGCCTGCTCAGCTCCCTTCTTCAGCTAGAAATGACAGTCTTGGTTATGAGAACTTAAAAACAAACTTTAAAAACAAGGGTAAACAAGACGCATTCTTTACAAAAAATGATGATCATTAGGTAATTCCCTCGTTCTCGATCTCCAAACAAGCCAACCGTCGCGATCTCCTCAGGTGACTGCCTCCACGGTTGTTTACAGCCTCCTCTCTTCTCAAACCAGCATAGGCGCCTGCACCGGAGTCAGCTGTTTGCAACTCCGTTACCTGGGCGGGAGAGGCAGAGATAGCGGCAGTATCAGGGGGTGACTTGTGGTATACAAGGATTTCTATAATTAAAATTTTTGATATAAGTAGAACAAATAAGTCTGTTGATAAAGCTATCTTCTGTTGTAAACGACTTATTACCTTCCATCGAGTTCCCCATGTTGATGACGGCCCCTCGACTAATCTTCTCTCATTGACATTATGGTTCTTGTAAAGCAATTTAGACCCTTCCCAGTTGATTCTGTGGTCGCATTCCCAGCTATGTCTGACTAGCACGTTATTGTTGGACATTGATTGATATGCCCTTTGATGTTCATTAATGCGAATTTGCATACTCCTACCAGATTCCCCGTAATAATTAAGATTACAACCCCGCAAGGTATTTCATACACCCCTACGTCTATCTTCATTTCTTCTTCAGTTTTGTTCCGAACCAGTCTTTTCCTAATTGTGTTCTCGTATTTGAATACTAAGTTTACATTATCGTCAGAATATTTACTAATGAGGGTTTGTGTGCTCAAGAAATTAGGGTGGAAAGGCAATGAAAGGAATTGCATCTTTTTTCATCTCTTTACGTGGACGTGGATTGTATATTTGCTTTTTAGCCCTACAAAACGCTTTTTTCAATGAAATGTGCTGGGTAGCATAGTTTCGTAAATGTCTGTCTTATATGTTCCAGTTCAGTATCTAAAAGGTGGGGTCACAAAGTCTGTATGCTCTAATTACAAAATTCATGATAATATTACTTTTTACTTGTTGGCTGTGAAAGGAATAAAATGTATGTAATTCTCTGAATTAGTCGGCTTTCTAAAGACAGTAAAATTAAACCTTTTTGTCCAAGGATCATGCAACACTAAAACATCAAGAAACGCTATCTGATGGTCAATTTCCTGTTCTACTGTGAACTGTATTGAAGGAACAATGCTATTGACATAGTTAAAAACTCGTTAAACTGTTCTTCAGTGCCTCGAAATATTATGAAAATATCGTCTACATACCTAAACCATAGCACAGGTTTTACATTCGGTAGGAGTATGCAAATTCGCATTAATGAACATCAAAGGGCATATCAATCAATGTCCAACAATAACGTGCTAGTCAGACATAGCTGGGAATGCGACCACAGAATCAACTGGGAAGGGTCTAAATTGCTTTACAAGAACCATAATGTCAATGAGAGAAGATTAGTCGAGGGGGCCGTCATCAACATGGGGAACTCGATGGAAGGTAATAAGTCGTTTACAACAGAAGATAGCTTTATCAACAGACTTATTTGTTCTACTTATATCAAAAATTTTAATTATAGAAATCCTTGTATACCACAAGTCACCCCTGATACTGCCGCTATCTCTGCCTCTCCCGCCCAGGTAACGGAGTTGCAAACAGCTGACTCCGGTGCAGGCGCCTATGCTGGTTTGAGAAGAGAGGAGGCTGTAAACAACCGTGGAGGCAGTCACCTGAGGAGATCGCGACGGTTGGCTTGTTTGGAGATCGAGAACGAGGGAATTACCTAATGATCATCATTTTTTGTAAAGAATGCGTCTTGTTTACCCTTGTTTTTAAAGTTTGTTTTTAAGTTCTCATAACCAAGACTGTCATTTCTAGCTGAAGAAGGGAGCTGAGCAGGCTCTCGAAAGCTCCTGGAATTTATTTTATCATTTGTAAATACATTACTTTACATAAATGTGGATTTTGTAATTTAATAATAATAATAATAATAATAATTTTACCGTTGTCTCTTTGAATGGTTTCACATGAATGTATGCGCAATGTAGATAATATCATTAATAGCAGAATACCGATAATATTCGTACTAACAGAGTATAAAAAAATGCTGCTATTCAGAATATTTTATATTCCAGTTAGTTTAAAACATTCCAATCCTCGAAGTATTAGGTAAACTTATTAATGCTTAACAGTCTTTCTCTTTCTCTCTCAAGCAAATGAATAACAAATGAATAAGTAAAAATGGAATGCCTCACACCAAATGTCCGACGCCATAATTTCTTACCGAATCTTTATTTTCGTTCACGAAAATAAAGAACTATCTGCGTCCTTATAATTAAGAGATACCTGAAAAAACTTAAATGTCCAAAATTTCGACGAGTGTAATGAAATGATAATTATCAGATACGTTTTCCATCAAGTTACGAGTCACATTTCTCATCAGATGTAAACCAAACAAACTTCGTCCTTTGCAAATAGCAAGACAAGACGCTGAGAGAGAGAGAGAGAGAGAGAGAGAGAGAGAGAGAGAGAGAGAGAGAGAGAGAGAGAGCGCACTGGTTCCTCTCTTATTTCCATTCATCACCCGATAACCAATATAATAATTTCAATAACGCCAGACGTTTTACGCTCCAATAACTTCTTCATTATATATTCATACTGCACTCATTGCAAATTAATGGCTTCAGTCTATCATATCTGGAGATAAAATACCTTACCGAGATAATCCTGCGAGACTATCACATAATGCGCCGAGTTTTTGTCTTGTTTTTTTCCGCGTGTATGTAATTCAAGCGTATCCCTACTTCGATCAATATTCAATCTAGTTGTCTTTGAAAGAGCATATGGGGGACCGAAAGGGATATCAACATCTCATGTGGTAATAAACAATTGAAAAGAAAAATTCATTTTCTTTGCGATCATGCACTCCAGGTCTTATCAAATATACTCATTACCGGTTGTGGTTTTGTAATGTTAAAGAAATTTGGAATAAGGACAATAATTATATTCGCTGTCTATTTGCTTACTGAAACTTATGGTTCATATATATATGCCCCATAAGTTTCAATAAGCAAATAGACAGCGAATATAATTATTGTCCTTAATCCAAATTTCTTTAACGAGGTAGAGTGAATTGGATATTAAAGGACGTTTGTAGCTTTGATTGTATATGAATCACGGTGATATAGTCATATTATGCGACAAAACGCACTACACGGTATATGGCAGAAACTACTACAAACCGATATACAGTATATACAGTTATGTATGCATGTATGATGGTGTATATATATATATATATATATATATATATATATATATATATATATATATATATATATATATATATATATATATATATATATATATATATATTTCGACTAGTTATCATATATGCATACATGCATACATATATAAATATAAATATACATACATATATACATATATATATATATATATATATATATATATATATATATATATATATATATATATATATATATATATATATATATATATATACAGTATTAAGCCTGACCATTCGCCCCAACCAATAACCTGTGATCTAATACCTCGAGTACGATCGCATCCGTTGCCAAGGCACTGACCATCTGACATAACCCCTTATTTGTTTACTCCACTGCTTCCAGTGCTTCCAGTGTACCATTCCAGGTCTCGTTACAAAAAACTTATGGCAAAATGTGTTTTCAAGAACACGAAAGGAAACGCTGACGTTAAAAAAAAAAATGAACGAACTGGAAGGAAGAGAAGCAGGAGGACAAGAAAAAACCTGGATAATTTTAGCAGAGAGCAATAACAGGCACAAAGGGAGAGACGTCACGCATTGAATGGCTGGCCTTTTGAGAAGGCAAATCCAAACAGACGTGGATCTGAGGCATCTTTTATACCAACAAATCCTCTTAGCCAGTTGCCCCGGGATATCCGACCAGACCTCTTCCTTTCTCTTCTCTTCTTTCTCGTGTTTGTTTGTTTGTTTGTTTGAGTGTGTGTGTGTGCGTGTTGGTCTGTCTCTCTTTTCTTCTTTTTATTTGTCATTGTATATAATTTCTATCTCGTAATTTCTTCTTCTTTATATCTCTCTCTCTCTCTCTCTCTCTCTCTCTCTCTCTCTCTCTCTCTCTCTCCTTTTTTGTGAGTGTCTGCCCTTATTTGTGCTAATTCCTGTCTCTCTTTCTCTCTCTCTCTCCACAGAAGCAATATAATATGTATAATTTTCATAATTTTCTTCGCTGTCAATCTTCTCCTCAGCGTTAATCTTCTCGTCTCTTTTTTTGTCCCATTTATTTTCTGTGTTAAATCTGTTGTGTTGGTGTCGTCTTCAGTCTTCAACTTTATGATTGCCAGTATTCCTATTTGCGATACAGTCGGTGTAAAAAAAAGGACTGTTATTATGTTTCCTCCAATACAAACAATCGCAAAAGGAAAGGGTCCCGATAAATTGAATAACAACCATATATGTATCGTACCTTCGCCTCTTGCTTCGTACCAAACACTGGGAAGATCTTTGAATCTAAAATGAAGAACAAAAAATGGCCATTTCAAAGTGAACAGAAATTCACTGCATCAACGAAAAACCTGGAGGCAAAAAGCTTTGATTTTTAACCAAGAAGGTTCTCCTGACCTGGGAAGTTTTTTGGAACCAGGTAAGTCGCTGCCAGAGTGGAAGGGACAACGGGCAAGCAACTACATTCTTTATTATTTTTTCCTCATACACGTTTTCTTGACCCTTGCAGATGCTAGTCCCATCTGCAGCTGAGTGGACTAGTGGACGGTATGCCAGGATGATCCCCTGGCTTAGGAAACGTGAACACAGAGAAGCGTTGTGTTAAAAAATCCAGTGCCAACTTTAGCCAACTATACCTATTCAAGGTGGGCATGGGACTTGTCAATCCTATAACCCCTAATTGGGGTGGTTCCTGAAGATACGAATGCAACTGTCACTGCCACATTCATACTATTTTAATAAGAAGTGAAATATTTTTCTATACATTTTTCATCAAAATACGATTTTTTACGAAATGACCAAAATTGTCGTTAAAAATTTATTAACGGAGTCGTTTAAAATGGCGTTATATGCTTCTTTAAAATGAGGCTAGTCAAATGATTCAGAAATATATTGGAAGTACGAGACTTCCACAGTCTGGGACCAAAATGTACGAAGGGCGGACCTGATGGGTTGACCCTTGGTTTTGCTACTTCTAAATCTCTTGAACTGATGATATTACCCATAGGAAAAATTAGGTTATATGTCTTACACAGAGAGTGTTTAAAAAGATCACAAAGATTAATGAATCTCTCAGTCCTTTATATACATACATACATGCACACACACACACACACACACATATATATATATATATATATATATATATATATATATATATATATATATATATATATATATATATATATAAATATATCTTGTCTCCCAAAGTGCCGTACAATCGACATAACCGATTTTTTATCCCAATTATAAGATACATCCGCACTGCTGCATGCATATGCATTCTGACACATGCACTCATATTTCTAAGCAAATAAACTGGCGTCACTACGCGCATGCGCAAACGTCAAAAACCACGTCCCTACCCCATGGAAAGTTCCCAATTATTCGTTTATAGTAGATTATCACAAAACTCATTTAACAGACCATATTATCAGAGCCAATGAAATCAGTCAATTTAATTAAGCGTGCATATGAGATAGTCATTCAATTACCCGTTGCTTAATAAGGCGAATCATATTTGAATTAACTCTTGTAAATATATCATTGCCCTTTTTATTTGAGGCCGAAAAATATTAATTGTGGCGCCAGAGAGATGAGTGTTTATAGTTCTCAGATAGATAGATAGGTAGATGGACCATGCAGCGTTTGAAACGCACGCTCCTAACACATGTGCATTAATGATGCTACATTTGTAAATGTACACACACACACACACGTGAATATATGAATGTATATATATATATATATATATATATATATATATATATATATATATATATATATATATATATATATATATATATACATATATAGAGAGAGAGAGAGAGAGAGAGAGAGAGAGAGAGAGAGAGAGAGAGAGAGAAGAGAGAGAGATGAAATTCCAAATGAGAATGTTCTGTACTGATTTTTTTTTCCAAGCTATTCCCTAACAAAAAACATTATTCTTAAAATGACACTCTTTCGTATGTCAAAATTCCAGTGTATTTGTTTGAGTAAAAATTAAAACTGAAAATATGTACCCTTAATAGTATCTGAATTTTAAAACGCATTCTACATTGAAAATCCAAAATAGCTCTTTTTTCCAGATTAATCTTTTCAATACACTTCCCCTGCTGAAATATGTAAAATGTAATGATACTCCTTAACAACTTGTATTTCCCAGACATTCTTAAGCCTAATACGATTTCAAATGACACCCATTCACAATACAGTACATTTCGTAGTTTCTTTTATCAACTCTAAATTCTATTTCAGATCCTGTCTAGTACCGAAATTTGATTTCCACCCTCAATGGTTCATAATAAACACTTCGTCCAAGGTCAATCTTGAACCCTAAATTTATACCCCAGAATAATAGGTCAGTTCACGCTCATTTCCTTATGAATACATCTTGACAGCATCAGCGTTTACAACACAACCCAAAACGCCCCCATCCTCCTCTTCTTCTCTCAAAAGCAAACAAAGAAAGGGAGAAAAAACACAGACGTTCCCCTCATCTTCCTAACACCCTTCTCCTTCCTTCTCTTTCTGTACCAGCCGGAGAAGCTCCCGTGGCTTCACTATCGACTCTCCTCTTTCTCTTATTTTCAATAGGAGCCTAAATGAGCCCATTTTTGGGGGGCTTATTACAAACTTTGGAGGGACGGAGCTCTGAAAGGATTCAATTGTGCTCGTAAAGGAGACTCTGGCCGGAAATGAAATTTGTACCGAGATGTGGAGTATAATATGGTTGTCGCTGCCTCCTTGTGGCTGCAACGAAATATATATATTATGCGGCGGTAGCATCAGCTCTTGTGCATGAAGAGTGCGTGCGTGTGCTTGCTAGTGACACACAAAGAAATTGTATATATATATATATATATATATATATATATATATATATATATATATATATATATATATATATATATATATATATATATATATATATATATATGTATATATATATATATATATAATATTATATATATGTATGTGTGTATATGTGTGTATATACATATGCATATATATACATATATGTATATATACACACACTATATATATATATATATATGTGTGTGTGTGTGTACATATAATTAAGTAGTCACTTGCCAAACATGTATGTATTTCTAATAGTCATGTCTCATCTCCCAGATTTCATCACACTTTTTGAACAAGCCTATCACCACAAGCCTACATTAACCTTTGCAGCAAAATGCGTGATAGCGTCGTCGCTGGAAACTTTTGTGAGAGGAGTCGAATACTGCTAAGGAAGATTCAAGTTAGTGTTTTCATTTACTCAAGGCTGTTTCCCTTTTTGGAGGGGGTGGGACATGAAGAGTACGGCCTCCTTCTTCTCAGCAGTTCTTTAGGGATGAGGCTGTTAGCCCCATGGGTTTAACTTGATCTAAGCTAACGGCGGTACCATTTCGCGGCAGGTTCGACTAGGAACGAACCACGGACACTGTGAATGCAAATACTGAATTATCGCAAAATGCCATGTGCTTCTGTTAAAACTACATCAGCCCGGAAAGTTTTAGCGTTGGAAGCCATTTATAATATCTATTACATGAAGTCACCTCTCCAGTGGTGACGAGCTATATATCCCGAATTGACCAGACCTATTCACATTCATACCAGATCGCGTCTGCATTTGGAGAGAGAGAGAGAGAGAGAGAGAGAGAGAGAGAGAGAGAGAGAAAGGGGGCATATGAGCTGAGACAATGTTCACCGTCCTTTTTGCTAGTCAGCATTTGACCTTTGAACGTATCCTACATTTCTGTTGGCATCTTTTGATGCTGGCTCCTATTTTCGTGAAGTGCATGTTGTCTACCAATAAAGATGATAAGTAAAGGAATGAAACAGGAGCATGGACTTCATATGGAAATAAAAAGTATCCCTGTCTTCCAGGAGTCTGAAACTTCTGTATTCCTTTACATCTTAAAATATCCCCTTCCTTTAAGGAGGTAATTCAAGTCATCTAAAACGAGAATGACCTAAAGTAGAAACAGAAGATGATGTTGGTTTAATCAGCAATGCAGCGATTCATCAAATAAAATAACAATTAAAAAGTCACAGAGTTTTCCCTTTCACCAAGCGGAAAATACAGCTTCTTCCTCAGCACCTTTTTTACTTCTTCTCAGCTTTCCTCCACATGGCCATCGTCCTCTGACAATTGTTTGTTGAATCTAAACCTCCATTTTTAATATTATTCAATGTTAACTTGTAATTTGTGCAGTATTATTTGGTATTAAAATTGTTCAACATTGTATTACGAGGTACTTATTTACAAAGATTAGTTTGTCTTTCTGTATATGACTTAACGTCAGTAAACGTTGTTGACGGGAATGGCGCCTTTTAGTAACCTGCCTCAAGTACACCTTCCTTGTATTACAAAATCTTACTGTGACGCTCCAAGCAGTGGCCATTAAGAGGAGCGTACAATTTTGGTGCCCAGAACCTGGGATTTCTTTGGCTGTATGCAGAATCCCAACCCAGATAAATAAGGCAAGATGAAGGAAGGAAAGCTGAGGAAGAGCCATTCGGCCGCCCGTGGATGGCTGACACATTCGTCGAATGCACTGATGGATTTGCTTGGCGATCGAGAACTGAGCAAGGTAGAACTGCAAGATGCTGTGGATGACTTTGATCGACGTCTAGCTCATTTGGATGAAGTGCAGTCCACCCTGGATCTAGAAACTGATGACTCACAGGACTCAGAAGAAGACATTGAGTATGCTGATAAGTTTTGGCGTCAGGTAAGGGTTCCTAGAATACAGGCTACCCAAAGGTTATTAGCCCAGGAGAAACTTGAGAAGCCACCAAGTGAGAGTGGGTCTGCGGATTCTTTAGGCCAATGTAATGTGCGACTGCCTAAATTAGAACTACCCAAGTTTAGTGGAGTTCTGACTGAATGGCAGTCATTTTGGGACAGATTTGTGGCATTAGTAGATGATCCTGATATCCCCATTATTAGTAAATTCTGTTATTTACAGTCATTGTTAGAAGGGGAGGCAAAATCAGTAATACAGTGGATATCCCAGACCAGTGCTAATTACCACATAGCCTGTAAAATGTTAAAGGAATGGTTTGGTAGGCCAGAGGGTATTATTTTTGCACATATTCAGGCCCTTCTTAGTATCACTGTGCCTGCTAAGAATCCTAGCTCTAGATATGTTTCCTCTTTGTGGAAATTGCAGGATGAACTTTTAACACATGTACGTAGTTTAGAGGCATTAGGAATGGATGGTACCCAGTATGGGGTATTTATGACGCCTGTTATCCTGTCTCGACTGCCTCCTGACATTTGTTTGGAGTGGTCCAGAGAAGGATCTGGACATGAAAGGGACCTAGATTGGTTACTGAATTTTTTGCAGAGAGAAATAGAGCGCCGAGAAAGGTCAGAAACATTTAAGGATATCAATGCAGTAAAGACTGATAACCATAGTGTTGAATCTGAGAAAAGAAGTAAATTTCAGGGTTCTGCCTCTGCTCTTCAGACCTCTTTGAAGGTGTCCTTTTACAAGTGTATGTTTTGTGGTAAAAATCACAAGAGTGAAAATTGTTTCGGTATCTTGAAACTTTCCATTGCTGAACGTGAAGAGGCCATTCAAGAGTGCTAAACTGTGTTTCAGATGTTTGGGAAAAGGCCATATTTCCAGAGGTTGCCAATCAAAATGTACAAAGTGTAAGGGAAAACATAATATTTTATGCTGCACTGGCAATAAGACTGAAGTGTATAATAAGAATGATCAAAATGTAAGTGGTGCTATGTCTAAGGACAATATTAATGAAAATGTAATTCATGTTGGGGTGCCTCATTGTGAACCTAACCTAAATAACAGAGTGTTAACTCAATCACGCAGTGTGTTGCAGACTGCAAAGGTTAAAGTGTTGGGGAAAAAGGGTTTATGTGAAGCTACACTACTATTTGACACAGGGTCTGATAGGTCTTATGTTTCCAGTAAATTTGAAAAAAAGGGTAAGGCCTAAGTGGATAACTTCTGAGTACTGTACATATCATTTTCTTCATTTGGAGGAGGTAAGGCTTCCAAGAGTAACCAGTGTAATGGGTATGAGATGAGTTTAGTTGGTTATAAGGGTGAGAGTCATTCTTTAATGGTAGCAGACATACCTGACATTTGCGCACCATTGTTCTGCCCTAGTGTTCCTGATGAGGAGGTAATGGCGTTTTCTAAATTGCAATTAGCAGATGATTACATGAACAACCGCCATGTAAATGTTGATATTTTGGTAGGCCTAAATGCCTATTGGAGATTTATGGTATCTAATAAAACTGTACAATCTAAAAATTTAGTAGCTCAGGAATCTGTGTTTGGGTGGGTTTTATCAGGGTCTTGTAATATTCCTCTGGACAGAGTAAGTGTAACTTCCCAGCTTTTATGTATAAATAATGTATCTGAGCCTGATTTACATAAATTTTGGAATCTTGGATCTGTGGGAATCTCTTCAAAAGAAGCTGTATCCAGTGAGTTTTCATCCAGTGCTGTTTTACAGAAATTTTCTGATAATGTAAAGTTTATTGATGGTAGGTATGAAGTGTCTTTACCATGGAAATCTGATGTTGCTAAACAGAGTTTGAAAAATAATGAAAAGCCAACACATAAGATGATGGAAAATTTAAATTTGAAATTTGTTAAAATTCCTGGTTTAAGGGAAAGGTATGATGAGGCTTTTGAAGAATATGAAAAAGATGACATTACTGAGGAAGTGCCACATTCTGAGATTTCTAGTGTATATCCTGTCTATTGCTTACCACATCATTCTGTTATCCGTGAGAGTAGTAATTCTACTAAGGTAAAACCTGTTTTTGATGCTTCAGCTGTAAGTTATAATAGTATTTCGTTGAAGGACTGTTTGGAATGTGGACCTTCTCTCAATCCTGATCTTGTTGAAGTGTTGATACGATTTAGAAAATGGAGGTGAAGTGTTGATACGATTTAGAAAATGGAAGGTATCTTTAACAGCAGACATAACTAAAGCTTTCCTTCAAATCAAGGTGCAGAGGGAAGACCAAGATGTTCACAGGTTTTTGTGGCAAAATAAGGGCATTGTCCATGTAATGAGGTTTGTTTGTGTTCCCTTTGGTAACAAGAGTAGCCCATTCTTGTTGAATGCTACAATTAAACATCATTTAAAGTCATATCCTAATTCTGAAGTAGTTGATGAATTGAATTGTAATCTGTATGTGGATGATTGGCTGTCGGGAGCTGACAGCATTACTGAAGCTTGTGTAAAATTTGATAAAGCCTGTAAGATTATGTCTGAAGCTGGTATGTCTTTATCTAAATGGAATTCAAATTGTAAGAGTTTAACAGATAAACTTAATGAAAACCCTAATGACAGTTGCGGAAATAAATCGATAAAAATCCTGGGTATGCAGTGGGTTTCCACTCATGATTATTTTTCATTTAGTGAAGTAAATGTTGGGTCTCAGACAGGTGAGGTGTCCACTAAGAGAAGTGTTCTCAACCTGATACCCAGATGTTTTGATCCTCTTGGACTTATTAGCCCATTTGTTATGTTTGCCAAAATTCTTTTTCAGGATGTATGGAGAATTGGACTTAAATGGGATGATGTGTTACCTGAAGAGTTGCATTGTAAATTTCAAAGGTGGTTAAGGGGTTTTGAGAAACTTGGCTCATGGAAGGTTCAGCGATGTTACTTTGAGGATCTTTCATGGAAAGACCTAACAGGTTTAGAGCTTCATTCCTTTGGGGATGCATCTGAAAAGGGATATGGTGTTTGTGTATATTTGAGAGTTCCTTTGCAGGATGGTTCCTTTAAAGCTTCCCTTATTATGAACAGAGGTAAGGTAGCTCCTATAAAGAAGGTCTCATTGCCTCGTTTGGAGTTGTTGGGGGCAATGCTTAGTGCCCAGCTTCTAGTTTTTGCCAAATCTGCCCTTCGTTTTAAGGAAGATGTAACTTCATACTGCTGGACAGACTCCATAGTTGCACTGTCATGGATAAAAAGAGACCCTAGTAGATGGAAACCATTTGTAGCAAATCGAGTCATGGAAATTCAGATCTTAACATCACCTGATTGTTGGTGTCATTGCCCAGGAAAGGATAACCCTGCTGACCTCATTTCTAGAGGGGTGTTTGCTGAACACCTTGTACAGATCTTTGGTTGGTAGGTCCCCGTGGCTTCAAGAGTTTGAGTCTTTGTCTTTGCTTCAACCTGAACAGATAAGGATTTCATTAAGGGATGAAAGTTCTGAGGAAAATGTAGTAGCTTGTATAACTGTGGATTCATTTTCCCAAGTATTTGAATTTTCTAGATGGAATAAGTTTCAGAAAGCCCTAATATAGTAGCTTGGACATTAAGAATTATTAATAATTGCAAACCTCAATCTGTTAAATGCTCTGGTCCTTTATCATATTGTGAGTTAACTAAAGCTAAGACTAAATTGTACCTTTGTGTTCAAAGGGATGCATATCCACGAGAATTTGAATCTCTGATTCAGGGTAGACCACTTCACAGAGGGAGCCCTTTAGTTAAATTAGATCCTTTTTTGGATAATGATGGTCTTTTGAGAATTAAAGGTCGTTTAGAATATTCAGATCTGTGTTATGAAAGCAAACATCCTATTATTCTTCCTTCTACTCATGTAGTGAAGACTTTAGTTCGTTTCCAACATGTTCTTCTGAAACATTCTGGTGTTTCTACCCTTGTGTCCACATTGAGAAATGGTTATTGGACTGTGCGATTTCAAAGGACAGCCAAGACTGTGTGTAGAGAATGTGTAACTTGCCACAGGTATGACTCCAAGGCTTGTAGTCAACCTGTAGCTCCTCTCCCTGAACTGAGAGTTAAATCGGCACCTCCCTTTTCTGTAACAGGATTAGATTTTGCTGGGCCATTGTTTTGTGTAGATTTACCCTCCAAAAAATTCTATATTTTGCTTTTCACTTGTGCTGTCATTCGTTCTGTACACTTAGAACTCACTGATTCTCTCTCTATGCCAGATTGTCTCCTTGCCATCCATAGATTTACAGTAAGACGTTGTCTTCTTCAGTTTTT
The DNA here is from genome assembly GCF_040412425.1 of Macrobrachium rosenbergii. Classification (NCBI taxonomy): domain Eukaryota; kingdom Metazoa; phylum Arthropoda; class Malacostraca; order Decapoda; family Palaemonidae; genus Macrobrachium; species Macrobrachium rosenbergii. The sequence goes on along the minus strand of NC_089770.1, from coordinate 26,227,679 downwards.
TATTCTGATAATGCAAAGAAATTTGTTGGAGTTTCTCAATTATTACAGCAACACTATGGCCCACTAGCTCCTCAGTGGAAATTTACTGTACCCCGTGCTCCTTGGTGGGGAGGTTGGTGGGAGCGTCTGGTTCGATCAGTTAAGTTTGCTCTGAAAAAGACGTTGGGTGTCAAATGCCTATCTAGATGTGAATTGGAAACTACTCTTCATGAGGTTGCAGCTTATATTAATTCGAGACCTTTGACATTTGTGGGTGAGGAGGTTGATACATGCAATCCATTGACCCCCTCACATTTTCTTATTGGTCGTACTGTGGGTGTCCAGCCTGAAGTTGTTGAGGAGCATTCTTCTTGTGTATCTTCTAAAGATTTATGTATGAGAGAGACTGCCCGGCAAAGACAGTTGGATAAGTTTTGGGAAATATGGAGCTCTGATTACATAAGAAATTTACCTTGTGCCATTAAAGGTTTTGTATCTAAGTGTAATGTAAAGAAAGGTTCTGTGGTATTAGTCAAGGAAGATAATGTTCGTAGGTTGTCCTGGCCACTTGGTGTTATTATAGAAGTATATCTAGGCAAAGATGGTGTGATAAGAAGTGTTGATGTTAAAACTTCTAAAGGTATTATTAACAGACCAGTACAAAAATTGCATGATCTTGAGATTTCAAATGTTGTGGACACAGAAGCCAAAGATAGTGTACCTTGTATTGTTTCCGAGGTAAATGATGAATCTCTGCCTAAACCTGTTTCTAATAATTCTGATGTGAATGCTGATGACTCTGGTCATGATATTTCACAATCCAGAGTTGAGCCTATATCTTATACTCGCAGAGGGCATTTGGGAAAAGCACCTGTGAAACTAGAATAATTTTATAACCTGTGTATGTGGTAAGAGTTTTCATAGGAGTAGCAGTGTACTCATATGGTTGGGAGGATGGTGAATCTACATTTTTTATTATTCGATGTTCTTTTGTAATTTGTGTAGTATTATTTGGTATTAAAATTGTTCAACATTGTATTACGAGGTACTTATTTACCAAGATTAGTTTGTCTTTCTGTGTATGACTTAACGTCAGTAAACGTTGTTGATGGGAATGGCACCTTTTGGTAACCTGTCTCAAGTACACCTTCCTTGATTGCTCGAAGCAGTGGCCATTAAGAGGAGCTTACACCACTGCAGTCTTCTTTCCTGGGCCTTCTTTGATAGTTCTACGACTTTAGTAGTTCCTATTATTCTTTCATTTTTTATCCTGTCCATTTTTGTTACTCCACACATCCACCCAAGTATTTTCATCTCTACCGCATCCAATTTCTTCTTTTGCACTCTCTTTACCGGCCATGTTTCTGTTCCATACATCAAAGCTGGTCTCACTATTGTCTTATACACTCTTCCTTTAACCTTTTTGTTGATTCTGTGGTCGCACAAGACACCTGACACCTTTCTCCAATTTTTCCATCATGCTGGCACTCTATGTTATTTCTGCATCCAAATTTCCATCATCAGCTACTGTTGAACCAAGATACCTAAATTTTTCTACTCGGCTGAACCTTGTCCCTTACATGCTAATCTCAGAGCCTCGATCTTCATTGAACCTTAAATATTCATTCTTCTTTCTACTGATCTTTAGTCCTCTGTCTTTCAGTACCTTCCTCCATTGCTCTAGTTTTGACTCGAATACCCTTCTGTTGGAACTGCACAACACAATGCCATCAGCAAACATGCACCAGGGGGATTGATCTCTTATTCCTTGAGATGGCACATCCATCATCAGGTCAAAAAGATATGGACTTAAAGCAGATCCCTGATGTCAACAGACTCTTAGTGGTAACCATTCAGTTAACCAAACACTGCTTCTAACCTGCGTTTTTGTTCTTCAAACATATCTTGGGCCAACCTCACATACATCGCCAGTGTTCCCTTCACTTGCATACACCTCCAAACCTCTTGTTGTGGGACTCTATGGTACACCTTTTCCAGATCTATGAATACTGTTTGCAGTCCCTTCTGCTTTTCCCGGTGTTTTTTCATCATCTGTCGGAGGCAAACACTGCATCTGTCGTTCCTCTTCCTGGCATGAAACCAAACTGTTCTTCGCCTACAGATGTTTCTTTGCTAATTCTTTGATCCATTATTCTTTCCCAGATTTTCATGGTGTGAGACATTAGCTTTATTACTCTGTAGTCTGCACAATCCTGGATGCCACCTATTTTCTTTATAGATACAGACAATAAACTTTCTCTCCATTCTTTTGGTATCTTTTCCTGACTATATATGTTCTTTGCTAGGTCCCACAGCATGTCTGTTCCTTCTTCTCCCAGGCTCTTCCACACTTCTGCAAGAATTCCATCTGGTCCTATTGCTTTACCATTTTTCATCTTCTTTAGTGCCCTTTTTACTTCCTTCATGTGTCATACCAAGGTTTTGGAATCCATATTCAAAGAATTTTTTTGGATTTTCTTTATTTAACAGGTGTTCATAATATTCTTCCACCTCTTCTTTGTCTTATCTTCGTTGCATAAAACCACTCCATTCCCACCCTTAACCTATTTTATATGGGAGCAGTCTTTGGTGTTCTTGTCCCTTGATTTTGCAATTTTGTGAATTTTTCTCTCCCCCTCAGGTGTTTCCAGCTCTTCGTACATGTTATCTAATGCTCTTGCCTTTTCTTGTGCAACTGCCTTCTTTACTTGTTTCTTATGTCTTTGGTACATCTCCTTATCGTCTTGCTGCCCATACTTTTCCCAGATATTTTTTGCATCTTTTTTGGCTTTCACCACCTCTTTCACCTCATCATTCCACCACCAGGTTTCCTTATGATCAGGAGGTTTCTTTCCAGATGTATTTCCCAACACCTCTCCATCCACTCTCTCTCTTTATCACCATACTGCTGTGATTCCACCATTCTTGCATTCCCTCTAGCAATTTAACTTCCCCTCAACACTCTCTCCTTAAATTCCTGCCTCACTTGTGTCAGCTTCCACCATTTGATTGTTGGTGGGACACGTGCAGGTCTACCTTTGACTGTGTTCCTTATTTCCAAGTCCATTACCACCATCCTGTTCTGTGCTGACACACACCCTCCTTTTAAAATTTTACAATTTCTCACCT
>NC_089770.1:26189571-26219571 GCF_040412425.1 Macrobrachium rosenbergii | reverse complement strand
TGTGGAATCAACTGCTCATCTTGTGCTTGTGCTGTAGTCCTAACCACTGCCCTTCACCCAACAGTGTTCTTCAAAGTAAATCTTTCCTCAGTTCTGTTATTATTTAATTTGTTGCAAGTTTAGTTGTTTGACAGGACTCTGTTTTCCCTGTCTGTCTCAAATTTCTCCATTCTTCTGATTTAATTGTTAATTATAAATATAAATGATTTTAAGTGACCCTGGGTGTTTATCTGCAACTTTCCCTCTCCATTGCTATGTTTCATCACTGGCCAGTTCTTTAGTCTGTCTCATGTACTGTCCGTGTACTGGTTTGTTATGCCATTCCTCTGTTCTGTTTTTCATTCTCCTGTCTCTGTATATTTCTGGGTCTTTGTCCACTTTTATCAGTCCTTCTTCCCATGCACTCTTTAGCCACTCGTCTTCACTGGTTTTCAGATATTACCCCAGTGCTCTGCTCTCGATGTTGACGCAGGTAGCCGTCTCCCCCCCCCTCCTTTCATGTTATGTATAGTCTGTCTGTATTTACTCTTGGGCGTAATGCTTTGTGTATTGTCAAGTGTTTTCTAGTTTTCTGGTCTATGTTGCAGAGTTCAGCCTTCATCCACTCCACTACTCCTGCACTGTATCTGATTACTGTTACTGCCCATGTGTTTATGGCTTTTGTCATGTTTCTGGCGTTGAGTTTTGACTTGAGTATCACCTTAAGTCTCTGCATATATTCTTTCCTAATCTTGTTCTTCATCTCGTTCTTTTATATCCTCTCCTATTATTCCCAGGTATTTGTATCCTGTCTCATCTATGTGTTTGATGCTATTCCAGTCTGGCAGCTTTATCCCTTCAGTCCTTGTTACTTTGTCTTTTTGTATTTTGACCAAGGAGCATTTTTCTATTCCAAACTCCATCTTGATGTCCCCAGATACAATCCTAACAGTCTGGATTAGTATATCTATTTCCTTAATGCTCCTACCATATAGCTTGATGTCGTCCATGAACATCAGATGGTTAATTCTGTTGCCTCCTTTCTTGAGTTGGTACCCAGCATCCATCTTCTGCAGTACTTTTGCCATGGGAATCATGGCTACTACGAAGAGTAGTGGGGACAATGAGTCGCCTTGAAAGATCCCTCTCCTGATGTTAACCTCTGCTAGTCTTATCCCATAGCTTTTAAGTATTGTATTCCAGTTGTGCATTGTATTTTTAAGGAAGCTGATGGTGTTTTCCTCTGTCCCATATATTTTCAGGCATTCTGTTAGCCACGTGTGCAGTACTATGTTGAAGGCTTTCTTGTAAAAAGTTAAGTATACCTTAGTTTAACCAGACCACTGAGCTGATTAACAGCTCTCCTAGGGCTGGCCCGAAGGATTAGACTTATTTTACGTGGCTAAGAACCAATTGGTTACCTAGCAACGAGATCTACAGCTTATTGTGGAATCCGAACCACATTATACTGAGAAATGAATTTCTAACACCAGAAATAAATTCCTCTAATTCTTCACTGGCTGGCCAGAGAATCGAACACAGGCCTAGGGGAGTGCTAGGCGAGTACGATAACGACCCATCCAATGAAGAACTGCCATGGAGGCTTTCTTGTAGTCAATCCATGCCATGCTTAGGTTGTTTCTCCTTCTCTTACTATTCTTCATTACCATTTTGTCTATTAGGAGCTGGTCTTTTGTGCCCCTACACTTCCTTCTGCAGCCTTTCTGTTGGTGGGGGATGGTGTTTGTATCACTGATGATACCTGTTAGTAACTTCCACATTGTTGGTAGGCAGGTGATAGGCTTATAGTTACTTGCTGTATTTCCCTTGTTCTTGTCTTTCTGTACTAAGGATGTTCTCCCTGTGGTCATCCATTTGGGCACATGGTGGTTTGTGATACAATGCTGGAGGTGTTCTGCTATTTGTGGGTGTAGGGCCTTGAAGTTTTTGAGTCAGTATCCATGGACTTCATCGGGACTTGGGCTTTCCAGTTGGGCATTTTCTTTAGTTGGTGTCTGACTGTCTGTCGTGATCTTGGTGAATCTCTTTTTATTCTCCCAATTTCTTCTTCCTTGATTGCCTGGAGCCATGTTGCATGTTTCTTGTGTGATACCAGATTGCTCCATATGTTTTCCCAGAGTCTCTTACTTGGTTTGGCTTCAGGAATTACCTGGTGGTTGTCTTCACCTCTTAGTTAGTTGTACAGTCTTTTCTGGTTGGTCCCAAAGAGTTTGTTCTGTTGGTATCCTTTATTCCTGTTCATGTGCCGTTGATCTTATGTGCTTTGGCTTTAAGCCTCTGTTTTATATCTTCTATTGTACTGTTTAGGCCCTTCTCCTATACTTTGTATTTCTCATTTTGTATTTCTCATTCAGTTCCTCTATTGTTTTCTTGCTTCTTAGCCTCTTTCCTGCCATCTCTTTCAGTTTACTCAAGTCAGATCTCATCGTCAAGATTTGTTTTTCCAGGCACCATTTCCAAGGCAGTTGCTGTTGGGTTGGTTGTGAAGGTGGTGTTGATGTTTGTATCCCCATGAGATCTACTGCTAGTCTTGCTCCTGCATATGCTAGGTAATTTGTTTCTGTGATACTGGTTGTGTGGATTACTCTCATTATTTCATTAACTTCACTTGTTTTTTCCCTTAGTTTCTTTGTGTTGTAGGCTTTCATGGAGGGGATCTTTGTTCTTTTTGTATCTGGCTTCATCCACTGTCTGATCTTTTCCACCCATTCCGACCTCTCTGTTACATCTCCGGTGTTTCCTCGTGTATCGTTGTTTGGGTAGCTCATCATTCCTGTCGTTGTCAGTGTCATTGTCTCTAAGTTCGTCTTCTGGTCCTTCGTTGCTGGGCGTTATTTCTCTTTCCAGTTCCTCTCTTTCTGTTGTGGAGGGACGGTCCTTTTTCTTTATGTTCCTTGCTTGGTCTGCCAGCCTCTGTTCTGTCTGAGGTGTGTTATTTCTCTCATTCCAGATGTTGACCAGTCTTCTTCTGTATCCTCTTTCTGTAGGGTTGCTTCTGTTGTTGCATCTCCACATTTGCTTATTTTCTTCTCTTGTCCATTTCTTCTTCTGGTTTGCCTCTGTAGCTCCAGTCTCTGGTTGCTGGTTACTGTCGTTGTGATGGGATTATTATTATTATTATTATTATTATTATTATTATTATTATTATTATTATTATTATTATTATTATTATTATTATTATTATTAGTATTAGTAGTAGTTAGTAGTAGTAGTAGTAGTAGTAGTAGTAAGGAATATTATCATTATTTTCCTTGTAAAAAAAAAAAGAATATACGTGTGGCCCATCCTTATTCTAATGGGCTGTCCTTCGGCTTCTGTGCTTGAGTGGATTTTAATGGAATGCCATTTGACGCGTTAATGCACTCAATTATATTTTAGAAGCTAAGGCAGTGTCTATCAGGTGTTAATCTCTCTCTCTCTCTCTCTCTCTCTCTCTCTCTCTCTCTCTCTCTCTCTCTCTCTCTCTACTCAACTCTATCTATCTCTCAATTTCTCACGCAATCTCTATCTGTTTACCTATCTACCGAGTTAGATACACTATCGAATATTAAAAGCAATTCTTACTTTCTAATTCTAGATTTAACTTCTCGATTTCTCATTTATTTGTATACGCTTACTTCATTAAGACTGAATCAGAACGGGAAATATATCAACGATCTGTTACCTTAGCAGGTGGGATTCGAACCCACGTAAATTAGGTCAGGATAGGACTCTAAGCAAAAATGCATAAGTTCGCATCCAATTTGGAAAAGCAAGAGTCTTCTTCATATATTTCCCTTTCGGACTCAATACTTTCATATAAAAGAGGATTTAAAGAGTGAGGAAACCGAGAAGTTAATAAGTCTTTGTGGCTCAATACTAAAAATTCATAAGGTACAAATATGTTCTAAAGTGATACGACATGACTACATAGGATTTCATTCAAAATTCCCCAACTGGCAACCTAACATACTCCATATTTTTCTCGTATTTCATTGCGAAAAAGCCATTACTTCATGCAGTAAGGCCATAATATGTTTCATAAGAGTGAAATCTGTCATATATTTCGAAACTGTAAGCCAAATTTCGGAAAAACAGTTACGAAACATTTTCAAAACTTTAGTTCACTAATTTCCGATGTATTTGACAAAAAAAAAGTCATCCTCAAACCCCAGTTCAAATGTTAAAATAACAAAAAACGAAAAAAATTGCCATAGCATTAATATTGCTTACAATGCAACCATAAAATTTGAAAATAGTCTTATTTGACTGTTTTTACGCCTCAACTCTGAAAAAAACGTAAATAAGTAAATATAAAAGTGTGACGCAACCTTTAGAGTGGCGGCAACTTGGAACATACGAGAAGGTCTAAAATGAGTAGCGACAGTATGATCATCTTGAAAAAATTTATTTTATATTTGTTAGAGGAATATTTGGATTTTCATAAAAGTAAAATGATTTTTGTTATATTTATTAACAACTTCAAAAATTATGGCTTACTGGCAACTATTGGCTTATGCAATTATTCTTTTGTCAAAGGCAATTATTCTTTTGTTAGCCAAGATTTTGTTCCTAGACCTAAGTTGTGAGATTACCTATTATACATACATTACACTTAGCGTTCACATCTCTATATTAACAATTTCTGGCCAGAAAGCATATGAAGTTATCTGCACATTCTTACACTTCAAGTTACCCTATGAAATAATAAATTATACACCAAAAGCGAGCCGGAAGACTTTTAAGAAAATAATATTCTAAGCCAATTAAAAAAACTAGTGTTCCATGGGCCTTGATATTAATACTATTAAATATTTCGAGAAATAGCCATCTTCTCTATATAATACAAATCATCATCATCTTTTATTCCTCAAAGAACAGGTAATCTCTACAAATAAACTCTTTAGTAACACAGATTACATCTCAGAAAGCTTAGATTATATTTTTAGGCCTATAAATCATTTTGCAACGTACAGGCAGCTTGAACACAGCCTAAAACTTCAACATTCAAAGAAAATTTGTTGTAATTCATATTCTTTTCTTGAAAATTTTTTTATGACTGTTGAGCTTATTAGGTATATACTGTTATAATGCTGCAGAGGTTAGTTATGTTGTCAACACCAGCCCGAGGAGCATATTAAGCGCGCTGTCATAGATGGCAACGTTAATCTTATTGCACCGTGTTTTGAGCTAAGCAACGTAAGACAACAATTCAGTTCAAATCACACAGATTACGAATTATACCAATGCATGAAAGGGATCATATTTATATAACCATAGGGCAAACAGTGTTAGCTGTGAATTCGCAAACTTGTCGACGTGTTTGACATTGTAAATGAAAAAAAAAAGTTTAACACTACTTGGCAACGTTACGTTGAATCTGAGGTTTTGTACGACACAAAAAGAATCATGTCGCCTCAGATTTGAGCATGACTGTACATGTGACTCGTGTATTCTATTATAACAATAGTAATACTTAATTATTATTAATATCACAATAGCTTTCTACTTTTAATAATCAACTATGTATAAAAATTGTGTCGCTTAATTTTTACAGCCTTGACGAACTTAATGTAGTACATATATAATAATAATAATAATAATAATAATAATAATAATAATAATAATAATAATAATAATAATAATAGGTTCTATTGAATATTATTGCTGCTACAGCTGCATTTATTTTGTAGAAGACTTTCTATTTTCCTTATTGCGGACTTCTCTTCATTGGAGGTGCGTGCTAACAGCTCGCCTATCTCTTCATTGGAGGTGCGTGCTAACAGCTCGCCTATAAGTCATTTCATGGGGGAAAAGTAAAAAATCTGGATTCTGCTTCTTTATATATTCTAAATATAGGCGAGCTGTTAGCACGCACCTCCAATGAAGAGAAGTCCGCAATAAGGAAAATAGAAAAAGTCTTCTACAAAATAAATGCAGCTGAAGCAGCAATAATATTCAATAGAACCTGTTTAAAAGAGGGTCTGCTGCCAAATAATAATAATAATAATAATAATAATAATAATAATAATAATAATAATAATAATAATAATAATATAATAATAACTCTATTTTTTCATTTCGCAAAACAAATAGTGAAAATGGAATTTCCTGGTAAAAACTATAAAAGGCCAAATTTTCAACAAATCAACAATACCAGATAAAAATCTGATGAGAGATGAATGTATATTATGAATAAAATGGTGACACACGTTTTTCCTCATATTGCATAAAAGCCTAGAAGTTGGAAGGAAAAACAAACACGTTTTCATATGGACTTCAAATGACAGAATTTCTAATTTTTCGTATTTTCCTTCATTATCTCAAGTTTTACCGACTATTTCTTAATATCTCTTTAATCCCGTACACTTTTTTAGCTGTGTTTTCCTTAATTACTTACTGGTTCTTCCATATTACTTCATTATAGTTCTCTTGGTAAACAGTGAGCTCTTCTGTCTTTAAACAATGATAGAAACATTTGTTTGACGTGACATTTTTAGAAAATAATTATTTAAATTTCAAAGTATGTAAGATTTCGGAGGCACAAAAATAATCAGTGTCAAAAACTGTACCCATTAAAATACAGAAACGTTTCATTTTGATAATAAAAATAATACGGTGCTCGATTTCATTAAATTCAGTCATAAAATAAACGGTCATCGGGGACGTCAAGGCACCTTTTGTGACCTTGGAAGACCACTGAGTGCCAGGAAGGAATACGTGGAACTCTCGAGAAACCTTGTGAAAAAGCAGGTAACTCCTCTTTTCGCCCAGAACGCTGAATACTCAGTTACTTCAATATTCTATTCAGCTTATTCCTATATTGTTTGTTAATCCAATCTGTGTTTTAAATAATGCCTTGATTAGATTTTATGAAATTGAGGGTTTCAAGCCAAGCCCTGGGTGACTCAAGGCCATTTAGCTCTTCAGAAAGTGAAAAGAGAGTTGCAGTGGATGGCCAGCAAGATAAAGAAATACTGATAATAAAGGAAGTGAAGTAAAAGGATGCAAAAGTAGAGCTGGGAGAAAATCCCACAGTTGCACTAAAAAGTAACTGTTATGAGTGGTTGGACAGCAAGACTGAAGAATGAATGCGGGAACGGAGGTAAAGTAAAAGGCTAAACAGTGGGTGCAGCTAGAGGCCGAAGGGAGGCTACAACAACCTTTATTAATGTTTACAATGCGCAACTTCAGATGCACTGACGGCACTGCCCCCTTATGGAGTTTAAACAATGGCAATTCCTACTCGAAGCTAAAGTAAAGCTTTATCCTTCACACTTTGCTGTTGAATTTAATATTCAGATTTTTTCCATTTATATATATGCATATTTCTAATGATGGCGATCCTCCTCCGCAATATACCACGGCCTATATATACAGTCAGTTATATGATCATACGAGTTTCTATAACAGGTTTTGAGTGGTGGACGGGCTGACTCATATGTGAGTAATAATATTAAGCGCCATGCGATTTGGATGAATTTACCGGGAAAGATGTCCATAGCACTTCAATGGTCCATAATTAACTTACGACAACTGTAGTAGCTCAGCACAGGACAGAGGGGGATCAGTGTGCCTTGAGACTTGAGGGGGGAAAAGTGTTGCCCATCTCTATCCCATGACATCTTTTTATTTACTTGCTCATAAATACGCCCAGTGATTGCTATTGGTTTTAGTTCTTATTTTTTTATGATGGTATGTCAGCTATAGTATTGTAATTTGGCAAAGAAATATTAGAAAAAACATGTATACATCACAAAAAGCTACTGCATCTCCCCATCTCAGTAAATCTCGTAAATATTTTACAATAAATATACTCAAAATTTGTTACAGACTTTAGTTCTTATCTCTTATGATATTGTGTGTACTGCAATTATAATTTAACAAAATAAAATAAAATAAATTATTTGAAAAAACATGCATAGCTTGGCAAAATTAGCATATTTTTGCGAGTGTCTTGTAAAAGAGGGGCCCACACAGGGTTGTAAATAGTCACTTTCAACTTCCCGTGGAAGGTAGGGAAAAATGTTTAAACTTGTTTTCTTACACCATGTGCATTTTCATATGTTCCTATTTCCACTGATGTGTTTTCTCTTAAACTTGCCAACCTTAAAGTTAGCCCGTTCGGGGGGTGTGCTTATTTAGCCCGTCCCTCAAGGGTTAAGTTCTCCATCATAAACCTCCAATCCGGCGTCAGTAACCTAGTCGTTCAGACACCAGTTTTAGTGGCCATAATCAAAACCTCCAAATGGCCACAAAAGTTCTAAACGATGTAAAAGACCTCCAGTAAAAAAGATGTTTTGAAGGCTCGTTGAGAATCAAAAAATGAAATAAGTGGGGTTAAATGCTATTGTAAAGAACATGAATTAGATAAGTAATAAGAACCTTAGTATAAGGAGTAACTGCAAGCATCCTAGTCCATTCCCACCTTGAGCAGCAGATATTTCTTGTACAAGGGAAGGTGCATCTTATATATATATATATATATATATATATATATATATATATATATATATATATATATATATATATATATATATATATATATATATATATATATATATATATATATATATATATATATATATATATATATATATATATATATATATATATATATACACACACACACACACACATATATATATATATATATATATATATATATATATATATATATATATATAAGACTGATCTACATACAGCATAATTTATAACTAAATACTGAAAGACCTAATTTTCTGAACTAAATACTGAAAGACCTAAAAAAAAAAAAAAGTTCTTATCTTTTACTATGAAAATTGTTGAATGTATTTGTATGTTACAATAAATAAGATAAACTGGATTAATCATTATTTGATAAAGCCTTGACATAAATATTCAGTGTAGATTTTGAGACCGAATTTCTCTTATACCAAGTTTTCTGATATCGAGTTTTCAAGACCGAATATTCCCAGCACCTTATATATACACATATATCTTCAATAAATATAAATATTATATATATATATATATATATATATATATATATATATATATATATATATATATATATATATATAATATTTATATTTATAGATAGATATATGTGTATATATAAGGTGCTGAAATGTTCGGTCTTGAAAACTCGACATCAGAAAACTTGGTATAAAAGAAATTCGGTCTCAAAATCTACACTGAATATTTATGTCAAGGCTTTATCAGCTCTTCCTTGGGAGAGTCGGTAGAGTTGTGGCCGTGCACTCGCTAGGCTCGAGTTCGACTCTCCGGCCGGTTAATGAAGAGTTAGAGGAATTTATTTCTGGTGATAGAAATTCATTTCTCGCTATAACGTGGTTCGGATTCCACAATAAGCTGTAGGTCCCGTTGCTAAGTAACCAATTGGTTCTTAGCAACGTTAAATAAGTCTAATCCTTCGGGCCAGCCCTAGGAGAGCTGTTAATCAGCTCAGTTGTCTGGTAAAACTAAGGTATACTTAACTTTTTTTATCAAATAATGATTAATCCAGTTTATCTTATTTATTGTAACATACAAATACATTCAATAAATTTCACAGTGAAAGATAAGAACATTTTTTTTTTTTTTTAGAAAATTAGGTCTTTCAGTACTTAGTTCTTCGAAATAAAGCTGTATGTAGAGCAGTCTTTGTTTTTCTAAATTTGATGCAGTTGATGGGGAAAATAAGTCTGTTCAGTAAATTATATGTTTAACGTCAGATAAACAAAACCAGGCAATTATATTACAATAACAGTTAAACAAAAATCACTAGTAGGTTTTGTCACCAGTACGCTATTTCCACGAGACTCCATCCATCACAACTTTTCATTTCAGATACAGTACCCATAAGCAAGTCCACAAACGATGTTAAATCGGAAAGAGAGAAAAAAAATTACCGATGCGGATAATTACATATATGACTTTCATACGTCCAGTGCCGACAAAAATGTTAATGTCACCAAAATCAGGCTCATAATCATTCTGCTACATCAATGAAAGTAGCTCTAAATGCCATATCGCAAACGAAGTGTGAAATTTAAAACGGCGAATCTCCTAGCACAACAACGTTTTTAGCGATACCTGTTGATAAACTTGGTGAAAATAAAAAAAAAAGCGAAATACCGAGTCTCCCAACGGTTTCAAGGTCGACAGCAATTTGACGGAATAAAGCCTTTGGTGCACCTCCGTTGCCTCTGACTCTTACTGGGTTTGAAGTGTCTCAAATCTTTCGTATTTTGAGTGATGGTAAACTTTTTTTAACAACAAAGAATTTTAGTATTTCTTCAGCTAAATGACTCAATGATCTGCAAAGTTCTTTCTACTTAGGACTTGATGGTACTTTTAAACTTTCTCCAAATGGAAGGTATTAAGTTCTGATTATACATGCTAATTTCTATGGGACAGCATTTCCTCTTGCACTCATATTATTGTCTGACGAAACTGAAGCTACAAATAATAAAGATTTTATAACACTAAGAGATCTATTGCCGAATTTAAATCCCAAGGAAGTGATGATCGATTTCGAGAGAGCACCTGAAGCATTCAAAAGCCTGAGACCGAATTTTCCAAGACCGAGTTTTCTGAGACCGAATTTCCTGGTCACCATATATATATATATATATATATATATATATATATATATATATATATATATATATATATATATATATATATATATATATATATATATATATATATATATATATATGTGTGTGTGTGTGTGTGTGTGTATGTATATATATAAATAAATATATAAATATATATATATATATATATATATATATATACATATATATATGTATATTTATATACACACACACACATACATATATGTATATATATATATATATATATATATATATATATATATATATATATATATATATATATTATACTATCTACTTAACTTATATTGACATTCTTAATAAATATTAAAGAAAATGAAAGCGAAAATGAATATTTATATGTAAAAAAAATGCACAAAGAATGGTACATACATATAAACAGAATTCAATGCTACTCACAAAACAATCTTACAGGGAACACGTCTTACCCAAAGAGCCAATAAAAAAAAAAATACTTCGGGAAACCATTATCGGATCGGGATCAGTGTCAAAATCCAATCAATTCTTCCTCAGCCCTTCGCCTGTCAATCAAAAAAATATCACTGAAATTCAGTCACAACTTCCTGAGATATCTTGAGGACAACTACACAGTCGAGGAACTAAAAAGACGCGTGAGAAGAATGCCTTCAGATTAAGTCAGGTGGAAACAATAAAATCGGCAATGAAATCGATAAGGAAGAAGAACTAGAAAAAGCAGAAGGCGGAAAATTAGGCGAGGAGAGAGAGAGAGAGAGAGAGAGAGAGAGAGAAGGAATCCCTACATTCCGCCTCGAATCCAATTTTCGTCAGTTGGGCCAGCTTCTGGCAAATTGGCAATTAGTAGGGAATTGCTCGATACTGCTCGTGAATATGTGAGAAGAGAGGAGGGAAGTAGGTGAATGTGTTGGAGGGGAAAGGAAAGGAAAGGAAAGAGGGGGGGAGGAGGGGAGGGGGGAGGGGAAGGGAGGGGGAGTGGGAGGAGAGGAGGACCTGTAGAAAGAAAAAGGGAATGTGAAAGGTAAAGAGATAAAGTCTAAACGACTTCGCGCTGAGTAACATCTCATTCGCGAATTTAACTGAAATAGGCGTGGAAAAAAATTATTATATATATATATATATATATATATATATATATATATATATATATATATATATATATAATATAAGCGCTAAGTTTAAATGGAAAACACAGAATGGAAAATGAAACAAAGAGTATGGTCCAGACTGGTTATATACAAATATTTTCAAAGGACTCGTAAATGGCACTCTTATATCTTTGTTTCATTTTTTCCATATATTTTTATATATATGCCAGCAGTATATATATATGTATATATATATATATATATATATATATATATATATATATATATATATATATATATATATATGTATAATACTGCTGGCAAGCGCTAAGTTTAAATGGAAAACACAGAATGGAAAAAATGAAACAAAGAGTATGGTCCAGACTGGTTTCGTCCATACAAATATTTTCAAAGGACTCGTAAATGGCACAAGAAATTTATGCTAGGATGACAGCGCAGTGCAAATGACCATACAAACGAATAAAAATTTTGACATCTGAAAGGAATAAATGGAGCTTTTCTGACGAAAAAAGAAATAGTGCTATTTATAACTATTGTTTCTCAAGGAAACCGGAATTGTATTATTTTCTAAAATAGAAAATAACAGCTTTATCGTTTTCTTGTCATTAAGCCCGGGCTTAACGACTCATTTAAAATTATACAAATTTACTTATATCTTTAGAAATAAAGGGATCATGGACATTTTTCGAGCAATATATTGATGATAAAACTAGATATAATGATCAATATAGGCAATACAATAAAATGTTATATTAGGTAATGCACTGAGAATGGTAAAACAGGCATTTCCATTATAATTGCAACAGAAAGCCCTTTTGGCGCATCCTCCTTTGTATTTGGTGAAATCTATCTATCTATCTATATAGTTAGATAGATAGGTAGATATATATATATATATATATATATATATATATATATATATATATATATATATATATATATATATATATATCCATACATATACATATATCTGTGTACGTGTGTAATATTCCCAAGAACGTATGAACCTAACCATTTAGTTTTTTTTATATTTTAGACAAACTTTCCTCAAGTCCTAAAGTTCCCAACCTAATAACCTTTAATTTTCAAAGAGCATCTGAAAAGATTTAGACAAATATGTTCATATGTGATATCACAGAAAGAAGGGCTGTGTCAACTCTTCTATAGCAGTGACTTTCTTTCAGGCTGAAAGAAGCACAAAATAACACAAACAGCTTAATCTACGATCAACTGACTATTGATTTAGAAAAAAGCTTGCTTATGCCAGCATAAGTTCTTGCACTAAGGTAGCCCGTAATTGCGGCAATATGGGAAAGAGAGTAAGAGGATGAACCTGTTGCTAATTAATATTATCTCCACACCGTTCGCGCGCCGTCAGCCGTGGCGGAAATGATATTACCTTCTGGTCACGAAACTTTAAGTAAACGTTTCAGAACGACGACGCCAGGTGTTGTTCATGAGTCGTCAAGAGCAAGAGCATTAACAGCAAGAGCGAATGCTGCATATGAGTTGGACAATGAATTCATTTGCAATTACGTGACTGCTACAACAATACTACATCATTCTACAAGCGTTGTAATTTTCTGCTTACGAGTGCCAGAATAGCTTGATGCACTCCCAAAAACCCGTACAAGCTAGGTTATCCCATTTATTAGACTTACACCTGCATACTCAAACAATCAAAAACAATCCTTTGAAACCATAAACCTCCGCCAAGACTGGCAAATCCACCCCTATCCTTCCACCAGAATCCACCACGCCCACAAAAAAGGTTCCTCGTTCATGTTGGAATATCTCCCAAAATACAACTTGTTGCCAGTCATGAATGCAGCCATTCGTCAAATATTTGTGAAAACTTGAAAAATTACCTTTGACGTAATCTTGCTAACCAATAGCAAATCGGCTATTACAAGAAATCATGAAATAAGAAAGTATGGAGAAGTTCTCTAAAGACTATTAGTGGGCGAAAATAATCGCTAAGAGAATATTTTTGGGAAGTGATAGCTTTCCGGAGGAGTCGCGCAAATGGCCTCCTCACTACAGCTCACGTCCGTAAGAAAGTGTGTTAGAAGACAGGAAAAGGTCTGGGATTTAACCCAATGATCACACATTGAATCGCTTCCGAAAATACGGAAGCTTCCAGGCATCCGGGACGAAAACCGGATTGGGTTGAAACTGGGATCTCGGAGGCATGTTACAGAACCGCTTTCTAAAAAGCTGAGTGTAACAGGAACCAAGAAAATGAAGAGTACAAAGAGAAATCCTGAGCTTGGCTGTGGGAGGATATAAGCTTGCACCCAAGTGCAATGTTCATATTCAAAACATGAAATCTGGGAAGCGGTGATAATTAGTGACGTGATATCACCAAAATAATTGATGTCATCAAAATAATTCGATGCAATTCACATTACACCTCGTACTGACAACCGTGGAAAATAAACCCTTTAGGCCATAACTATCACGACTATGTGTATTATGACCAGTAATGCAATTATAATTGACTCTTTTATCAACACCAACAGCACGAAATGAACCGTGTTTATTAGACATTTCATTATATGGCCGATGAACGATTTTTCATTTCACAAATGAAACTGGAAAAATATTTTCGAGTTACAGTCAGAAAATGCCCCCCTTCGCTTCCATTTAATTAATTTTTTTTTCGTTTACAAAATGAAATATATAGCTTACACAGACACATATATACATATACATATAATATGGTCGGTATACAATATACTGTATATGTGTATATATATACAGTATATACATATATACATATATATATATATATATATATATATATATATATATATATATATATATATATATATATATATATATATATATATATATATATATATATATAAGCCCAACGAGGTGGGCACGGAATATGAGCTGTTACTTCCTTTGCCTTTTAGTAAAATTTGTGTAAATATTCCCAAATATTTGAGTGTGTGAGCCTGTTATAAAAAAAAAATAAACAAAGAGACATGAGAAAAAAGATAGACAGGCAGACAAACACAACCAACCAAAGCCATAACCACATACTGGAAAGATGCTCAACATATCGCGGACAACTTTTCCCAGAATGTTGACGTTATCTTAAAATGATAAGAAGTGATAAAAATAGTTACGTAAAATTTTCGAAGGAGTTATGTTAATTGCTTATGCTTTCATGCACCTTGCTCTCTTTGTGTACGTTAAGGCCAATGCCTGTGGTTGTATATGTTTATTGGCTTTTTCAACTGTTTATCTAATAATGTTTCATTCTTACAATCTCTTCACTCAGATTTTTCCGTTTCAAATTAAGTCATGCTATTCAATGGCTGATGGTAAAACAAGTCTTTTGTACCTACTACACCCCTTGCATACGGTATATATAATATCTATGTATAAATAAATAATATCTATATATATATATATATATATATATATATATATATATATATATATATATATATATATATATATATATATATATAAATATATATATCTTTTAGGTAAGATCTTGTTCCGGACTCTTTTATTTTACATCGAAGCAGTTATCTTCTTCCTCTTTTAACGTGCTTTTTATTCCCATTTTTGTATGGGGTAAGACGATGCCTTTTTGAAGGACTTTTTTTACATCTGTGGTCTCAAAGCTGTTATCATAGACCCGGTACGTATGTTTAATATCATACCCGACCCAACGTCCTTTCTTCCCAGCAGCAGTGTATTTAATAATATAAGGTGTTGCAGCTTTGTTATTTTAAAAAACATCGCAAACCTATCCGATTGCTTTTAAGCAAATTCCGTTGATTAAATATATAATCACGGGATGTCTACACGGATAGCAAATGTCTGCCTCTGATCAGTCGGCTGCGGGTTTGAACACGCGCCACAGACATCAACCGTGAGCCAGGCTCTATCGAAATTATCATACTGCTTAATATGCAGTGTTTAATAATATAATGCAGCTATATTTTAAAAACATTTATTGGAAAACATGCAGAACAGACATCAACGTCAATTAATTATCAACCAAAGGTGATGTATATGCAAAAATTTTCCTACTCTTCATTTGGATGCTGCAACTGAAAGGTGAATCGGAGACTGTACTGAATTGTGTGCAATCTTTTACTGGGATCTGTGAGATGGAAGCGAGGAAGATTACGATGGAGAAATGGGAACTGTTCTCCTGTTCGAGGTACTTAGTACGCAAAAAGTTTCTCCTTACATACTTTGCAAGCTTCTGAATATATTGCAAAAATAATGGCATAATTTTCTGATTCGGGCTCTGGAACTTAATATGCTGATTCCAGTGTATCTTTAGTATGATATATAGATAAATAATTAATAAATAACATATATATATACATATATATATATTTATATAAATATATATACAGTACATATATATATATATATATATATATATATATATATATATATATTATTATGATTAGCAAGAATTCTGCTAGCAAATTGCCTCCCCCTCCCCTCCTTTGTTGTTGTTGTGTTTCATTTACTGCCAGCCGGCCGATCGATAGACCATCTGTCTATCGACTTAAAACCAAGGGTTTAAAAGATTAAAGGCGCTCCCATTTTGATAAAGATCTTTCCTTCGAGGCAAAAAGTAATCTGGCTTGGGCGTTTCTCCTACAGGGCCAAAACCTCCCCTGCGGGCAGCAGGTGCAATGAGTCAAAGCATCTGTGATGGACGCCCCTGCCCCATAGGGAGGGATAAAGGCAAAAGCCCAGAGGTCTCGACACACACACGCGGGCTGGAAGATTCCTAACCGCGTGGCCCTTTCCAAAGTATACTTCCCCCATCGATGCCCTTTGCATCCTAAATCCACGTGGCCCTTTTCCAAAGTATATTTCCTCGTGCCCTTCTCAATCGTGATTCCTCGAGCCCACACGCCATTGCTTGGAGTTTCGAGGAGTCCCCATCGCTTCGCCCCACGAAGCCCTGCATCTCACCACACGTGGAAGAAATCCTCGCCCTCGGAAATTGCAAGTCATCCACGCACTGCCTTCTACGCGCCTCTGAAAATCTGCTAAGGTAAAGTCTGAAGAGCCCCATTTCAGTCACGCTTTGAACTTTAGTAATATTTTCTTAAAGAGAAAGCCAGAAATCACCCTGTCTATCGTCCGTGCGCCTTTGTATCGGGCAGTATTAATTCTTTATTACTCCTTTTGCACCGTAGCCCCTAAATTCATTATTCTTTTTGTCTATTTTCATTACATTGGCGTATAATGTGCATTCTCATTTCCAGAGTGGATATTTCGTGGAAGCTTTTTCGACTGTGGCTGGAATTCTTGTTTCATTCAACCTACTGAGTTCCTCTTCTCGCACTAATGTCATTTATGTAAATACACTACTTTAAATGTGCCCACGGTTTTACGCATATTTCTCAGTAACCAGAGCCCTATGCTCATATGAAATTCTCCTTTGTTTTCCTCTTTTTTTTACGTTTTCCCGTACCCACGAAGTCAGAATCACAAGGCTACATTAACTTAAACTGTTGCTACCTGTCTCACAGAGCATTTCAAACTAAACCACGGAAACGCAAAATGCGACCTGGCCATAGATTCCGTTTTGCAGTTGCAGTTCCCCTAGTGTTGCTTTATTGCATTTGCAACTTGCCAGATCAGCTATTAGCAAAGCTGTTGGGCATGAGACAATTACGAACCTTTTGTGTAAAACCAGCACACAGATCCAGAAAGCACTCACGGCACGTGTTTATCTTAGCAAACCTTTTACAATCGTGACTGTTCCTAGTAATCAGAAACAGGACGCATGTATTCACTGAGAGAAAAGAACTACCGTGATATTCAGCACGCATGCCTTTCAGGATAGGTAGTTAGAAATAACCAGTGCTAACCATCCTTTGCTTGGAGGAATAGTGCAAATTCCTCTGTGTTAAAATCTCACAAGGCATATGAATTCTTGCTTCGAGTAAGTGCGAAGAAATTCCTCTGTAGAGCAATTTACTGTGATTCGAATTAGCGAACTGTTATTTAGGCGCGAATAAAATTCCCACGTGGGACACGACGAAGTCAGCTTGCATTGCTGAAAATTCTCTCAGTGTAGTTAGAATTCGAGCTAGGTGTTAGGAAAGCGAAATTTAAACTCCGCTTATAGGAAAATTACTAGGCCGTTGTACTGTTATCCTCTCAGACGACTTCGGGAAATCCTCCGAATCCCAGACGGTATATAAATATAATGGATTCATTCACCCAATCTAAAATACCTCCGGTGTTGGCCAAACGATCTGCACTTCCACCCCGCCCATGTTCCGCGTGTGTAGCATTTTTTTTCCATTCATTTCCCAGCATACATTTTCTTGGTTTCGTTAGTAATTTCTAAGTCCTGGCGGGACGAATCAATTCCAAGTCCTGCGATTCAATGGAATATCGTCGCGACGTGGCGAGAATTCCCTCCAAATCTCCACAAATTCCAGTCCTCAGAGACCTAAAATTCATGTCGTACGTATGGTAAAATTTTCACAAATCTCCAGTCCTTAGAGATTCCAAAATTTAATGTCAGACATGCACAGAATTTCTCCAAATTCCAGTCCTTAGAGACTTCTAAAATTTACGCCGCACGTGGCGAGAATTTCTCCAAATTCCAGTCCTTAGAGACCTTGCAATTCTACGTCGCATCGGCGAGAATTCTCCAAATTCCAGTCCTCAGAGACTCCTAAAATTCTACGTCAAGACGTATGCAGAATTTCTCATTCCCGCGGAACCCAAAAATTAAGTACTTTGAGACATTATATAGTGTAGTTCACACACATCTAAGTCTCTACGGACTGATCATTCTAGTTCGTAAGAACAACCCCTTAACTTCACGCCACAGCCGCCAAGTCCGAGCGCGGACAAAATCCAACCACGCCCGAGACGCATACAAAACCTCGCTTTCGCTAAGTTGAATAATCCACGGTCTTCAAGACACATCCAATTTTAACAAAGAGTCTTTTCAGACATATCCATACCCATTATTCCAAGATGGCTAATACCAGAGCCCAACAAAACGTGAGGATTTCAAATTCTACATGTCCGCTGGAAGGACATGGACTATCGGGCAAGATCTGAGAGCATGGGTTCAAGAGCTTAGGATCGATGCCAAGGCTGAGAGAGCAAGAGAACGGAAGAGGGAGAGAACGTGTGAGGAGAGAGAGAGGGCAAGAATTGCCCAAGAACAACGAGAGGAGAGAGAACGAATCGCCAAGAACAACGGGAGGAAAAAGAACGCAGAGAAGGATAAGAACGAGAGAGGGCAAGAATTGCTCAAGAGCAGGAGAAGGATAAAGAATGCAGAGAGAGAGAGGGAACGAATTGCCCAAGAACAACGAGAGGAGAGACAGAATCGCCAAGAGAAAAGGGAGGAACAGAATGGGAAGATCGAGAGCCACAGCCACACGAAGCCCAGATGCTAGAACGACAGTTCGCCACCCCCGCCCCTGCCGCGCGGGATGAGTGCCCCAGCCAAGCTCACTGCTCATGCCAAATGGACAGAGTCTGAACTCGAAGTATGGTTTGAAAGGGCCGAACGAGTCCTGAGTGCTGCGATCTCTCCCCAAGGAACTCTCCCTTGTTCTCACTAAATTCCTGGCGGAATTGCTGTCACTACTTCCCCGCAGACCCATCGGGAAATAGCCGTGACGCCAAGCAGCTACGGCTAAGGCATTTGTGATTACCTCCTGAGCGGTGGAGGAGACGTTGGAGAGAGCCCAGAGAAGGCCAGACTTGGTCCGATTGGGCGCACTATCTCGGAGCTGGCGTTGACAAAATGGCTCTATCTCGGCGAGCCACCAACACCGCCGGTACTGAGCGTTTAAATTGAAGCATTTCGCGCTACGCCCCTCCTGCCTCGCCACCATATAGTGGAAGCTCCAGCAACACTCACCGAGTGCTGTCAATAGCAGACATGTGGGAAACTCACCACCTCAAGAGGGATCCATGGGGCGGAAGATAAGTCCCCGTCCTCGGAGGTTCACCCCACAAAATGGGAACTGGGTGCCCCAACGGCCATTATTGCAAGAAATTGGGCATTCTCCAACAGTGCCGAACAAGAAACCGGCTCCTCTCTCCCGGAAACCAGATAAATAACCTGGCCACTTCTCCACAGGGGCAGCGCGCGAAGACTTTAGCGGACCTTTGCACGGGCGCGTGCAAGGTCTATGCAGACATTCCCATGGGCGAAATGCCCATGCAATAATAAAGTAAATACTCCCACCGCTTTGGCCGCCACAGTCCCACATCATTAGGCCCCGCCAAGGGGCCTGTGACACGTGGCCCTCCCACGAGGTAGCCAGCCCGCGCGCCGAGTCGCATTCGAGGACTCCTGGCGCACAAATCTCCTCATCCGAAGGGACAGAGTCTCCTACGAGTTATCGCCACAGACCAAAACTCGCACGATCGAGGGAATAAATCAATTCAGATGATACTCCACATGTCCAATTGAGAGTCTCACGACTCACCAATCCAAATGTGCAATCTTGCAGTAGCAAGCCATCTCCTGAGGCTAAGATGTCATCCTGGGACAGAATTTTCAGTCCCCACTCAAATCACACAATCTAGGGGTCCCCATTCCCGTCCATTCAAGGCAGTAATCCTCCCCCGCTTCTCCTCACAGCTGCTGACTGGCGCCCCCTGGGTACCAGAGGACGGCAGTCCCCACCAGTGCCAACGAGTAATGGTATGTACAAAATTTCGATCAAGTTCTAATCCCATTCCAGTGCCCGCCCCTGCTCTCAGTGCCAGTGCCAGGGCCCCAATCAGATCTCCCTTCAGGAGATGCCAAATTCCTGCCGGTGTCACTTGCATGCCCCGAGCAGGGCCAAGCTTCGTCCGTCCTGACCGACGAGCCCAAGAAACCTCTGATAGCGCCTGACTCTGCCCTCTTAGTGCCAGCGCCTGCCGCTGGCGCCGATCTCCATTCACGGATCCAACTTCAGGACCCTCTTCCTCGCCTGGCACCGCTACCAGCGTTAACAGAGAGGACGGTTCCTCCTGACCACCGCTGCCATGAAGCCGCCTGCAGGTGCGGCTCGAACCCGTGCCCGAGCTGTCATCGTTACCCGCGCAGCCGCCACGCACCCCACCGCCTCCCTTCTGCCTCAGCTCACGCAATTGCAAGTCAGGATTCTGCCATATCTCACGGCCGATGAACTACAAGACGCGACGATCATGGTAGAACCCGCACGGAACACTCTTCTGCGTCAGCTGCTCGCATCAGCAGGCCCAGGTGGTGTTCGCAGTCATCCGTCGCGGGCCCGCTTCGCCGAGGACGATCGTCCATTTAGGAAGACTCGAGGCGAAATTACCAATGGCAGACATTCCAGGTAATTTACAAAGAGCCTATAGGAGGCTCCCATGGTACCTGTGCCCTTTTTCATTTTTCTGGCTGTCTCACAATCTCTAATCCAGAAGGGGGATGTCAGACCTCCCATTTTCTTCCGCTCTCAGGAACTTATCTCTTATCACCTTCTATTAATCTTCCTTAAATTATCCCCACAAGAGGCAATTTAAATACGGACACCATCTCCACACAATGTATAAACTCATTGAATAACAGGAAAGTGAGAAGTGGCACACCCTTTACGCTTCATACCTTGCACCGGGAGTGTGTCAGCCCTCTGAGTGAGAGTCAAAATCTTTCTGCACTTTCCTCAGCCCTGGGACTGAAGTGATAGTCCGCCGTAATTTATAGGCAAAGGACGATAAATTCCCGCCCACAATAAACCCTACTCTTTTTTTTTTCCTTAGCTCTTCTGCCAATATCATTTACTTTTTTAGTCATTTATTTATCTTAATTTTGAACGAATCGCAGTCATAAATTCTGCCCTTGTGATTTAAATGCCCTTGTAAGCTCTGAGGGACGTGTCCCGCCTTTCATATGCGGTCAAGTTTCATTCGTAACGCCTTGGTAATTTTCCTTTTGTTATTATTATCCCTTTTCCCCCTTCCATTCCTTCCAAGATCGCTGTTTGTCCTACCCCACATCTTTTGTCTGCTCGCCCCATTGGCAACACGAGTAGGCAGGACGACAAAATTACGAGTTACATACAATTAAAACCTCGAATACTCTCGCCTTGCCACGGCTGTCAAAACTGCAGGGGTCAAGTACAGCACGTTAAAACGAAGATAAATATCAACGCGATATGTATAGTCATTACAGTATCGCGTAAAAGGACAACATTACAAAAGTAAACGCTGCTTCTTCATTTACACAGCCTCTTCAAGGCAGATTGTACTGAACCAGATATTTTATCTGCAATTACAAATCGTATTTCAATTTTGAACAATAACCATTTCTTTTCATTTGTTACTATAGCCTCATATACTTAGTCCTATAATTCACAATTGTTCGAGTCACATTATGCTGAACAGTGGGTAACCAAATCTAAAGTAATTATTCTTTTGCAAGTGTTGAATCACTTTATGTCTGTTAACGAAAATCATCCCAGTGTGTTATTAAAAGTAACCGCTTCATAAACCCTTTTCTTAGAGTAAAAGTTCATTGCAAGGCAGAATGTAGAGTAACGTAAAGCATTTGCCGCTATTCTTGAATATCGATGTACACACCGGCGAGGTATGTACATCATCTTGTATGGGAGGTATTATGATTAGCAAGAATTGCCAGCAAATTGCCTCCCTCCCCTCCTTTGTTGTTGTTGTGTTTCATTTACTGCTGGCCGGCTGACGATAGACCATCTGTCTATCGACTTAAAACCAAGGGTTTAAAGATTATAAAGGCGTCTCATTTTTGATATGCTGATCTTTCCTTCGAGGCAAAAGTAATCTGCTTGGGCGTTTCTCCTACAGGCCAAAACCTTCACTGGCGCAGCAGGTGCAATGAGTCGCCATCTGTGATGGACGCCCCCTGCCCTAGGAGGCGCGCAAAAGCCCAGGTCTCGGAAGACACACGCCGGCTGAAAGATAGGGAGTGAATCAGAAGACGCCCTCGAATATCGCGGCCCATCGGTCTTTGCATCTCTAAAATCCACGTGGTTCCTCTCAGTATAGCTTCCCTCGTGCTCTGACCGTATTCTCGAGCCCACGCCATTGCTTGGAGTCGAGAGTCCCCATCGCCTGCCCTTTACGGAAGCCTGTATTTCACCACGTGGAAGAAACTCGCCCTCGGAAATTTGTAAGTCATCCTACCGCACCGCCTACGCGCCTCGAAAATCTGGGTTAAGGTAAAGTGCCCTGGAAGAGCCCCATTTCAGTCGCTTTTGTCTCGTAATATTTTCAAAGAGAAAGCCAGAAATCACCCTTGTCTATCGTCCGTACGCCTTGTGATCGGCAGTATTAATTTTTTATTACCCTTTGGCACCTCAGTGCAGCCTCGAATTCATTGTTCATTTTCACATTGGCGTATAATGTGCATATCTCTCATTTCAGAGTGGATACATTTCAGGAAGCTTTGACTGTACTGAACTTGTTTCATCTCAACCCGCTTTGAGTTCTCCTTCCAAATATCGTCATTTATGTAAATACACTACTTTAAATGTGCCCACGTGTTTTAATGCACATTTCCTCAGTAACCAGAGCCCTAAGTGCTCATATGAAATTTCTCCTTGTTTTCCTCTTCTTTTTTACGTTTTCCTGCACCCACTAAGTCAGAATCACATACATTAACTTAAACTGTTGCTACCTGTCTCACAGACATATTTCAAACTAAACCACGAAAACGTAAAATATATATATATATATATAAATATATATATATATATATAGTATATATATATATAGAGTATATATATATATATATATATATATATATATATATATATACTAGCTGCTCAACCCAGCGCTGCCCAAGAAAACTCTGAATGGCAACCAATAAACTCTCTCTCTCCTCTCAACACCCCATCTACTCTCTCTCTCTTTCTCCCTTTCCTGTTAAGATAGTTGCTTCAGTTACAGTTACATTGCCCAACATTTCTGACATTTTATATTTCACCCTTTTTCACACCCCCATTTCTATCAGGGCTGAACTTGGACTTAAAGGGCACTGGGAGCATAACTATTCATCTCAGTGGCCTCGAAAACTATTGATTAGACACAATATCTGTCGTTTTTGACATTTTATTTTTCACCCCATCTCATCCCTCTTTTCTATTGGGGCTGAACTTGGACTTAAAGGGCATCAGGAGTGTCATTATTCGTCTCAGTGACCTCAAAAACTATGGATTAGACTAATATCTGTCATTTTTGACATTTTATATTTCACCCCTTCTCAACCCCACCTTTCTATCGGGACTGAACTTGGACTTAAAGGGCATTGGGAGTTTCAGTATTCATCTCAGTGGCCTCAAAAACTATTGACTAGACACTAATATAAGTAAATTTTGGTTATTTTTACGTCACCACCCTCCCACCTCTTCCCACCTCCCTTCCTATCGGGACTGAACTTGGACTTAAAGGGCATCAGGAATGTCACTATTCTTCTCAGCAACCTTGAGAACTAAGGATTAGACACTAATCTGTCGTTTCTGTTATTTTTACATGTCACACCTTTCCCACCCCCCTTCCTATCAGGGCTGAACTTGGACTTGAAGGGCATCGGGAGTGTCACTATTCTTCTCAGGGGCCTTGAAAACTATGGATTAGACACTAATACCTGTTGTTTCGGTTATTTTTACATGTCACCACCTTCCCACCCCCTTCTCACCCCCAACTTCTACCAGGGCTGAACTGGGACTTAAAGGGCACTGGGAGTGTCACTAGTCTTCTCAGGGACTTTGAAAACTATGGATTAGACACTAATATCTGTCGTTTCGATTATTTTACACATCACTGCCTTCCCACTCCTTCTCACCCAACTTCCTATCAGGGCTGAACTTGGACTTAAAGGGCATCGGGAGTCACTATTCATCTCAGCAACCTCGATAACTATGGGTTAGACATTAATATGTGTCGTTTTCTGTAATTTTTACATTTCACCCCCTTCTCACACACCCTCCCACCTTTGGTGCCAGTTATGTCTTACTCCCAGTGTTCTTTCCCAGATGGTAAGTCATATTATACCATGTTTGGTTGAAATTACTCAATGCATTTCAGAGTGTCTGTGGAACATACACACACACACACACACACACACACACACATATATATATATATATATATATATATATATATATATATATATATATATATATATATATATATATATATACACTGTAATACACACACACATATATATATATATATATATATATATATATATCTATTTATACAGACAATATCAGTCTATGAGTTATTAGCTCCACGACTAAAACTAGCCGTCGTCCAATCCTTTCACAAGTGACCCTCTAATAGAGAAAATAAAGATTCCTATGACCGAGCTCTGGGAAAGTACGTACCGTCTCAAGAGTCATGACTTGCCCTCTAGGCACTGTCTTATATTACCATCCCTTTTTCAGTTTGTGTGTACATTGGCAGCAACAATAACCATAATAATTACTAGTTCTTTTGTAGTTGTAAGATGGGAACTCATTATCGCATTTATTTCCTGGAAATGCTTTGCGACGGAATAGATGCAGCGATTTAAACGTTTTTATTACTTGTTGACACGTGGCGTAATTACGCCGTTTCCGGGAAAAATAAGTCAAAGGCCAAAGGTCATCATGTAATTAATGGCAAATGAACTACGTTACGTTGGACTGAGGTACTCATGAACGCTTTAAACCAAAGCTTCATGGTTGAAAATATCCGATCGTATTTCTCTCTCTCTCTCTCTCTCTCTCTCTCTCTCTCTCTCTCTCTCTCTCTCTCTCTCTCAAAACATAATAGTAAATGCTAGAATTAGACGTTCGAGTTTACTTAGAGAATCTTGGCGTATTTTAATCGACAATATTTTTTTTTCTCTTAGATTACTGAGAGATCATTATTTCGTTAGGCGTGTGATTTTTTGCTCCGCAAGAAGTGTGACTCAGTTCATACAGTAATGCTTATAACACCGAATAATTTTCGAAACCAGGCAACGCAAAATGGCATCTATTTAATGCATGAGAGGAAGTTTCATTAATTGCATCAACAAATTAACAAAAAAGGGAACATAAAATACACAATACTGATGATTTATGATTTGTACAATGGTGAAAGCAATAATATTATACGTGAAAGTGGTCGTCACTCTTCATACCTTTCTTGATCATTTTTGGATGAAAGAAGACAATTAAGCTCAATGAAGTACGACCAGAGTAATGAAGTATGACAGTGCATTAACTTCCGAATAAATGGTTTGACCGTGTAAGAAGAATGGGAGCAACGAATGAATGTTCAGTATTGCCCATCCGAGATTACAGAAGTAAATAAAAGATAGAAGGAAGATGAAAAGTGGATAGATAGATGGAAGGAACGGAAAGGGAAAAGTCGGATAAATAAAACAGGGACTCTCCAGACACAGTTCAGGATGAGTGTGGGGTGCACAGATTGGTTGAAAGATACTGAATATTTAGGCTATGATGCAAAGGCTATATGTCTCCTGTAGGTTGGAATGCGAGGCTAAATTCAGACCCACTGACCTAGTTGATCTGTTTTTCATGGATTATTACAAGAAAATGAATGAGAAACAATGATAAGCGAGGAACAATGATAAAGAAGTAAAAAATGCGCCGAAGTTTCTTCGGCGCAATCGAGTTTTCTGTACAGCGTTATAATCAAGGCCACCGAAAACAGATCTATCTTTCGGTGGTCTCGGTATAATGCTGCATGAGCCGCGGCCCGGTGGTGGCGAAGATAAGAGTAGTAGAGTTGAAGACGCTCTTGCTGTGACCAGTCTACTGTGGCCATCATTTGACCCAACTTAGATAATAGGGTAGGCTAACTTTAATCTTAAATAAAATAAAAACTACTGAGGCTAGAGAGCTGGAAATTGGTATGTTTGATGATTGGAGGGTGGATGATCAACGTATCAATTTGCAGCCGTCTAGCCTCACTAGGTTTTAAGATCTGAGGGCGGACAGAAAAAGTGCGGACGGACAGACAAAGCCGGCACAATAGTTTTCTTTTACAGAAAACTAAAAATGAAGAAGAGGCTTAGATTTTTTGTATTACCTATTAACCTATCTGTAAACTTCAAGGAACCTTTATAGCAATTATGTGAATAGTAAGTTTATGACCGATAAAAGTTACCAACAAAAGAAGAACCGAAAGACAAGACCTGAGCAAAATAAAGAAAGCGAACGGTTCACTTGTTTATACAGTACTAAGTTGTAAACCTTCACCTGCGACATCCTGTAAATACAAGAAAAAATTTCTGACTCTCGGAGCGACTGGATTTAAACGTGACCACGTTAATTAACTCAGAATTTCTCATGACTCGAAACCAAAGGTAAAATTATCCACAAGACAAATGAATATACAGATACTTAAAAAGTTTAAGAATACACACACACACAGTGAAAGCGCGGGAATGAGCGGGCCAAACTACTCTAGAGTAATAAGAGGTACAGAAGGTTACGTAAAATTCGAGGTTTGTAATACGCCAGCTGCAGTTGAACTAAGATTTATTGCTTAGCGAGATTTTCTATGAGCGTCAACAGACATGAAACAAAAGCGCATTATCGAAGCAGGTGTCCGGACCCTGGGGGCAATCCCAAATGTGTATTAATACATCTCTTTTCTGTTGAGATATGCCGAGTCCAGTCCTGGTCCAGCCTGCCTCATAACTGGCTCCTATATCAGTATGCAAAATAAAGGAACCTAGATCCGAGCACTGGGGCGGTACCTAACATCCCTATGGCTGGGACTTACCGTCTCGACCCTGTCTTACTATCGTTATTTTTGACAGCATGGGTAGGCTATACTAGTTCTTATCTATTTTAACGGTGATTCTCTCACAGTGACTGACCTAATGGTTTTACCTCTTGAGGAGACAGATTCTAATGAAACATCCATTAAGTGGGCCATTTGCCAAAGGGATGGAATTGCAAGACCTACTCAGTATGAAATATCTTTTTCCCTTGAGTATTTTCCTTGAATCCATTGATATATACATACATACATACACACATACACACCCACCCACACGTACCAACACACACATATATATATATATATATATATATATATATATATATATATATATATATATATATATATATATATATATATATATATATATATATATATATATATATATATATATATATATACATATACACACACGCACACACAATATAAATATAACTTGTGAGTGATTATGTAGGTCTAAGTATGTGTGCGTGGGCACGAGCGCGCCGGAGCACTCCCAATTAAGAAGAGCGGTAGGTTATATTCAGCACACAAGAGAGAAATCCTTGGAAGGCGCTTTATTGGATCTTGGATCATAGCAACGATCAAAAACAAAAGACTTCCTTAATTATTTCCAAAGCCAAAGAGGCACAGAAGGTAGGTTAAAGGCTTTGGTGAAGTTGTCAGGATTCAGTTAATTCGTTCGTTGTCTAACCACAGGCGGTATTGTTCTTTGATTAGTCCTTAACAGACTTTTTGTAATTGGTGGCCTTTCATTATTATTATTATTATTATTATTATTATTATTATTATTATTATTATTATTAGATCGGATTCTCTACCACCTAAGAACGAGTGAGTCCGAGATGCTGATTATTATTATTATTATTATTATTATTATTATTATTATTATTATTATTATTATTATTATTATTCGGAATAAGCCAAAATGGATAACATCTTGCGTTGCAACATTCCACATAACTGAATATGAGGATAACCCCAACAAGTGTCGTAAAGATTTATCCTTATTAACACAATCCACAGTGAGCTTGTGGAATGAGCCGAAAGGTCCTGCTGAAAAAACGGGGTTAAAAAGATAACAAGAGTAATGACGAAGGAAAAATGAGTCTATATGAAAATGACCTGTTTACAAATAACCCTGAATGGATATGATTAAATGTAATCACTATCAAAAAACAGCAAACACTGTTGTTAACTGAAGACGAATTGAGATTAATGAATGAATAAATAAAACAAAAAGAAAATGAAAAAGGGAACTCGAGTATTTTGGGGAGCAGCACCGCTGTACTTCTCGATGCATAAAGCAATAAACAAACACAGACGTCAATGTATAGTGGAAGTAAAGGCTGCTGTGGAATACTCTCAAGCAGATGAATTTACTAGCTGTGGAAGGCGGTGGACCTTCGCTGTGGGGTAGAGGTGGGGGGGGGGGAGTGGATGTGTCCAAAGGGCATTTCCCCTCCCTAAGATACGTCACCGAACCCTGCATTAAGCTGCAACTTTCGACCGAGATATGATGAGTACTATCCTGCGGTGTTGTTATTATTATTATTATTATTATTGTTATTATTATTATTATTATTATTATGAAAATCCATGCAAACATGACACGTATTCTTTTTTCAACATAATTTAATACGTATCTAAAACACAATATAAGGGCATTTTACTGTGGACTCCTCATATTATTATCATTATTATTAATATTATAATCATTACTATCATTATTACCTCCGATTTTGCCTACTAACAAAAAACTTGCAGTGGACGCACATAAGCAAAGGGCCAGGGCAGAGCACACGGTTAAAGAAAACAGATTACATGCTTACCGCCCAGCCTGTAACAAGTAAAAATAGCACAATACATATCCGGTAGACAAAGTACCACAGTGACCCAAATCAGTTAAACGAAACTGGACTGTGAGGAAGACGAAATCTACCAAATGATTAGGCTTGATCACAATTCGTCACGAGGAGCAATTGGCGAACGGATCTTTGAGGACCCATGTAAGAAGAACACTTTTAATGCATTTGCAGGAGATGAAAATATGTAATTTGAATATGCGTGTGTGTTTAAAGTTTTTACGTAAACTAAACCCTTATGCTCTGATCAAGAGGAAAGTGACACCGCACAGTATTTCATATCACCGGCTTATCGGTTATTTTTAACTCAAATTATTCTAAACTTGGATAAAGAAAGGAAAGATTATATGACTAACATCATAAAACTAAAATACAATAAACCGAAAGGAGTGCAAATATGAAAACTCCACAAGCGCTCTCTCTTTCTCTCTCTCTCACTCTCTCACGTATGTATGTAGGTATATGTATAAATATATGTATATATATATATATATATATATATATATATATATATATATATATATATATATATATATATATATATATGAAATTTTTTATCACACCGTGATTTATATACAATCATGAAGCTACAAATGTCGCTTAATATCAAATTCACGCTACCTCGGGAATTATCACCTAACGGGAATTTATAAGTTATAAATGGATTGGTACTGCCGGGTCGCGATCCCTCGT
>NC_089770.1:26169571-26187071 GCF_040412425.1 Macrobrachium rosenbergii | reverse complement strand
CAATAAATTTTGAATTCTTGTAGCTATGGCTTCCACATACAGTAGTTTATTGACTCTTTTAACTAATATTCATGTCTTCTGGGGTCTTCTTATCTCGTCTTACGGTACACCAGAGATGCAAGTCATTGGTAATTTCAATCATAACTTGGTGAAAACTCTCGGCCAATTTAGTTTACTGCGCATTAAACTTCAATTTCATGTTTCTCAAGAAGTCATCCATTCACTAAGAGCACCCCTTAGCTTTGATGTTTTTCATTTCTCCACATTTTCTTGATTTTCTTCAAAACATAGTATATTAATCATTTTTAAATTTAAGACTGCAATACATATTATCAGAGTCTCAGCCCAGAAAAAAAACAGATAGAGAGAAATTGTATTCTGTCAGTACCAAAATATGCAAATATTGTAACCATCTCTAGGAATAGGATTAACTTAAAATCTATTCAATCATTTCTAAGTCCGAGGCCAAAACATTGACAAAATTGCATCGGAACCAAAATTTACTTTTGAGAAAGTTAGGATACTTAGAGGCATTACTTAGTTGAATGAAAAGTTCCATTTTCTTATTAACAGTTTAAGGAAACTCCCAAAATTAAGTTTTAGTTTCAATCCGCTGTTGCCTCTAAATATTCAGTGATTTGATTACTGCAAATTGCATGTTGACTTCTTGAATCTTCGAAATGTCTATTCATTTTGTAATAAGATTAATTTGAAAATTTTCACAAATATAAATCCAACTTTACTACTGGTTACAAAATAGAGAAACGTTATTATGTGGAACTGAATAAAGTCTGTAACTGTGTGTACAGTATATCGTGATATTTTCTTGCGAGTGAAATTCCCCGAAGGGTCAGGTTAGGCTCCATAATGTCCAAGATTCTGAGGCTGCGATTTTTTGCAATTCTCAGTCTTAAAAGCTGAAAGAAAACAATGGTTTCCGATTTAGCTGTCAGACATAACCCGTCCAACGTTTTGGGAGGTATCGAACGATTCTGGACAAGGGGCCAATGTTAGCATTAACGACGGAAATAAGTCACAATGCTGTTTTTAACTTCCAAGTTTAAAATATAATAACTTAAGACTTAATCAGCCGAAAATTTAAGTTGCCTTTCATAGATAAAATGTAATTTTGGAGGAATCACATTCCCATAAAGACGTTACCTGTAAATAGGATTTAACGATACTTTCTTCCTTACAGATGCAAAGGTAGATTGCGTTTAAATTAGAGGCCTAAAGGAAGGAAGTTCTGACTTTAAAAACAGATGCGTATCACGTACCCCATTTACCGATTTTTCTTCAGTTCTCTGACGCAAGTCTTCTATGTAGTTAGCATTTCTATAAACCAGTCACATCCAGCTACGAGCGCAGGGGCGTGAGTCTGCTAAACCATCAAACATGAAGAGTGCCAAGCTCCGCCACCACTACTCAAAAAAAAGACCCTCTTAAATCTGTATCCGAATCCGGGTCCTTTCTAAAATCTAATCCACTCTCTGGAGACCGTAGACTCCTGGCTTCCCCCCCAATGGCTCCCCCCTTCCCCAAACCCAGCAACCCCACCAGCTCACAAAATAAAATACCGTTAACACCCTTAACAAAATTTTTGAGGAGTCTTATGGACAGGTAGAAGGACAGCCAAACAGCTGTGGGTCAATATGCACATCAGTCATCCTGGAAATGTGGTTTTTTTTCCCACACGGTTGAACGCCCGCAGGACAAGTGAAAAACACAATACTTAAAAGAAGCTTTCCATAAGATCTAATTAAAAATACTTATAATTACTGGTTATTAAGTTTCCAGACAAGAAATAAAAAGCATTTTATTTCATTCCGGAAGTGAAGTTGAAAAATATTTCAGCACGACAACCTGCATGAATTAACTCGAATTAATTCGAATGAAGATAAATAGTTTTTTTTATGAACACTACAACAAAAATGCATTTGCCCCATTTCTCTGACCTAGAACATTTTCCCTTTTCAGTTTTTCTTTTTTATTTTGCCTAGATCACTAAGTCACCCACCTCTTGACAGCTAGGTCTGACACCGCATTTATAAGAGAGAGAGAGAGAGAGAGAGAGAGAGAGAGAGAGAGAGAGAGAGAGAGAGAGAGAGAGAGAGAGAGAGAGCTGTTTCAACGAGATTATAAATAACCTCGATAGTGATATATTTTTAAGAGAAAGTAAGAGTCGGGGTTTCAATGCAGTTATAAATAATCTCGATAGTCAAGCATTTTTACGAGGGAGATAGAGAGAAAGGGAAAATTTTTCATTTTTTTAAAGAATATTTTCCACTGTGGAGAGAGAGAGAGAGAGAGAGAGAGAGAGAGAGAGAGAGAGAGAGAGAGAGAGGCTTCAAAACCTGGGAGGATTTCAGATTTTTAAATCGGGAAAACCTTCGTTTTTTAGTTGCCTTTCTTTCCAACCCACCGACTCACTGATCAATAGAATCCCATTGGCTGTGAGTACAAAAAATTTCATTCACAAAATCGAATACGCCTCTAATCTTTAATGGAGTAGAACGGGGTCAGATCAAACTTCTGCCGATGACAAAGTATTCTGTCACTTTGTAATTAAACTATTGTTCTCAAATTTATGTGGAAAAATATGAAGGCGGTAATGTTACGTCTTGGACACCAGCAACAAAAATTAAAATAGAAAAAATTGCTCTCACGGTAATACCGGAAAAAATCCACCTCAAAGTCTCATCAGGATCGGTAACTTTTCTTGGACAATTATAAAATAAAAGAACCTAAAAACACTATTAATTAAATCCACCAATAGTTTCCAGGGCAAATACTGGCTAACATAAAGCTTCGTCGAACTTCGCTGTTGGAGGTATTCACGTTTACTGTGATATACAGAGGCTTGATCCTATGAGTCCTTTTTGTGTTGAATAAATTAACTTACCAATGTTAATATTCCAATGTAAATTGTTATGGATATTGATTAGGATTGTCGATCAATTTATTTGTCTCCAAAAGTGCATTATTTTCTGGAAAAGGCTTTTAAATTTCTTTGGTATATGTGTTGAAATAGAATACAAACAAAAAGTTTCTCTTTCTCTCTCGCTCGCGCGCGCGCGCGAAATATAATAAAATGGTATACAAAGAGAGTAAGATCTCTCTCACTCTTCCTCTCGCTTTCCATCTCCGAAGCTTGATTTTCCTTTGATTTTCTCTCTCACACACAAACAAATTTACCTTTCTCTGAAACGTAACATAAAATATAATTACATATATATATATATACTGAAAGAATCTCTCACTCTCTCTCTCAACAAAATTTTAACATTCTTTGTAACGTATGCTTAAATTTATAGTATTCTCTCTCTCTCTCTCTCTCTCTCTCTCTCTCTCTCTCTCTCTCTCTCTCTCTAGGAGAGAGTCTCGTCTCCAGTGACTTTACAATATTTGTGATTTTCTGGTTGGAGCCCTCGTATAAAAGTAAGAGCTCACAAAGTACACGGCTATTTTCTTCTATTCTTTGCTGCCTGTGTTTCATTCCCCGTCATTTATTTTACGAACGTGATATGGGTTCTCGTTTGTATTCACAGTTTCATGGTATGCGCAATATAGTTCATTTTATTTCATGGATGTAGTATATAAATAAATATATATGTATGTATATATATATATATATATATATATATATATATATATATATATATATATATATATATATATATATATATATATAGTGAGAAGTGGATAGATCTAGAGTATATAATATGATTACACTTATATTCTTTACTTAACCTATATGTAGAAATTTCCCAGCATGCGTACAACTTCATTTATTTTACATTAGTTAAGTCAGCCTGCCTCCTTTCTACTGATATCTCTCCCGTTTTCACCACCTAATCAAACCACCTTCGTACTCTATCCATTATTCACACGGTAGGTTATTAGGTATAGAAGGACCTCGTAGTGTGCGTGTTCGGATACGCAGTCAGGGGCTAAAATGAATGTTTTTGTGACGATGAAATCCTTACGATATCATACCAGGAAACAAAATGGAAAACGGTACGAGATATTTTTACATCAAGCCAAATTATTCTCCAGGATGGATAACCTTCATTATCCTCATAATTTTGCAAACTGCGCACATTCTTACGGAAAAAATTCCCCAAGATGGAACGCACACATGCAAGGGGAAAACAAAAACAAAATAGGCGGGATAATATGAAAAAAAATTACAGTAAAATATTTATGAAAACCAGAAGACAAGGACGCCGCCATCAGCGACGCAATTGAAGGAGAATATACCCGACCCATAAAGCGCCTTCAAAACTAAATAACGCCGACGGAGAAACCCACGACATCGCGAGAGTGGCTGGAAGAAGCGGGCGGCACCACGACCATAAAACGCTGCTGTAAAGCGTCTGGGAGTGTGACAGTGGTTTCACCATTCACCATTATTCGCACAATGCCATTTTCTTTTTTCTTCCTTTCTTTTTTTTTTACATCCTGCGGAGGCAAGGGGAAAGGAGGGAAGGGAGGGAGGGAGGGAGGAGGAGGAGGAGGAGGAGGAGGAGGGGGAGGAGGAGGAGGGAGAAGGAAGGGGATAGGGGAGGCTTATTCTCTCAGGCCTCGGACTGTTTTTATTTGCTGAACCCGCTGACAGATTCCCCACGTCAGATTTCTGGCAGTGTCTTTATTCTTATGCGGCCGTAGATTGTCCCCTCCTCTCTCCAGGATCAGGGTTGTGTGTGTGTGTGTGTGTGTGTGTGTGTGTGTGTGTGTGTTTGTGTGTAAGTAACTTTCATTCTTTTTAAAACAATTTATTTCTTGTGTTACTTTATCTTTTCTATGTTGTCCATCTCGTACTGCTGTAGGTTAAATCTTAGTTATTTGAACTTATCTGGCTTTCTATAATATTTTCTATGGTATACAGCACCGACTGTTTTTCAGCCATCATTATAACAGACGGGGGGGTTTTCATATTTTTGACTAAATAATTTCTGTAAATTTAGTTACTTAGCAGATTTCATAACTGTTTTTAAGACATTTGTGCATATGACCCTTTTCATTACACATAAGGTTACTTCCCGCATATTTAATTTTCCTTTCAAACTTGTATTTTCAGTTTTTCTTTATCCTTATGATCAAGTTCTTCATAATTAGCTAATTAGGGATCTGTCATTTATGTGTGGATTGGTCCCGAAAATGTAGGAATTTAACACGGTCCGCTCTCGAAGAGGATCTATTATTGAAGATTTTTTATATGATTTCCAGTTAGCCATCATAATAGTCCAGACAATAGTCACTCAACCAATAAATTGTGATTACAGTATACTACTGTGGGAATAAAACACACAAAGTTAAAAATAAAAGCAAACTACTATGCACATTAGCCTCTCGGATAAACCCTGAATAATATATCATTCGACAGGCATTTATTTTGAGTTACGCTTGCAGGAAAAATCCTGAAATGTTAGATATAAGTACTTAGGTGTGTAAGCATAGCAGGCACACTTACATATATCTATCTATCAACTGTATCTATCTATGTAGCTACGTACACACTCAAATATAATTCAATCCTCCTTTTCAAACTGTGTACGTCAGCTTTCGTCATACCGGAGTGTTTCGACATTCCTCACCCTTTCACCTATTCCACAACAAACAATAGATCAGTTTCCTTCCTTGTCCGAAGGCACAATGCCTACCCCTATCGTGCCTTGGTTGACCAGTAACTCAACATCCAAGACTTACCAATAAAAACGGAAAACATTAGAAATTTTTCAGTTAGATCTGCCAGTAGATTTTCCTTGCCTAATTTTATAATTATTCAACTTTAGTGCATGTTATTTTTGACGTTCAGGCATTTTTGCGCCCTCCGAGGGAATCATACAAGTGGCAAATACGATAATCTGTGTGTGTGTGTGTGTGTGTGTGTGTGTGTGTGTGATATATATATATGAAGAGAAGGGGGAAACGAAAGATGAAAGAAAAACAAGACCCTTCATTTTGTCTTAAGAGTTGCAGTCTTTAGAAGGCAACTTTACTGGCTAAACAGTATGAGGTAATTACAAATTAACCATTAAGTTCCCATAATTTCGTCAAAATAAGACAATGCAACGGTTAAATTTGTTCATTTAGTTCATGAATAATATTATAAATTATATATGGTGAACATAATATAGTGCTATCAAAGGTTGCAACATCAGAGATGGAATAATAGGATTCCTTTATAATAGAAAGAAAAGATATAAAAATTCATACATTAAATATATTTTTGTCACCACAAACCTTCAGGGCTTACTCATTTACCACGGATTAAATTTATAGATTTTAAATTTGAAAAATTTCCATATCCAATTATTTTGACATCTAAGAAAATTTTTATTTTCTCTCTCAACTGTGCAGTGAATCGATGGTACCGTTCGCTGACAAGTTTCAGCATTATCTGGGGCCAACAATATATGTCGTCAAAATAACGGAGACCCAAGACAGGTAAAATTGCATTTGCTGTTCTGCAGACCAGATTTCAGTCTTAAATGGTTATCGTTGGAAATAAAGCAAGTATCTACTACGCAATACATAATTAACAGATGAACAATACTGACTGGTAGTGTATAAAGAGACCTATCTAGTTCTTATGCCAAAAAATCTAATACGTCATTAACAGGAACGCAAGTCAACATGTTGGTTACATCGAAACCGACCATAATATCATCGTTCTTTATTTTACAGTTTTAGTAATCTATTTATCAACGAAATAGAGCATTCAACGTATGTGAAGGGGAGGCTGCGCCAACTAAATGCATTACCAATGAAGCAATGAATTTAGAAAAAGCATACGTGACATTACCAACTGTGCTACCCTATTGGTAGCCTAGTCAGAATCTGTCATTGTATTCAGAATTAGTAATTTCACTGAGATATATTTAATAGGAACATCCTCCGTTCAATCTAGCAAGAAAAAAACAGGTTTAGCAGTAGTATCCGATTATTCGAAACAGACCTGCTCTTCCTCTGTAATCAAAGAAATCAGTAGATACTACGTAACAAACGTCCTGCACAACTAGCTAT
This sequence comes from Macrobrachium rosenbergii, assembly GCF_040412425.1. Taxonomy (NCBI): domain Eukaryota; kingdom Metazoa; phylum Arthropoda; class Malacostraca; order Decapoda; family Palaemonidae; genus Macrobrachium; species Macrobrachium rosenbergii. The sequence goes on along the minus strand of NC_089770.1, from coordinate 26,180,042 downwards.
TTATCATTACATAATCGCCAGTTTGCTTGACGTAGTATATAATATATACCAATATATTTTACCTATACTGTAATGGCTGCAAGCGCTATCAACCATCTTTTTTACTTTGTTCTACTTACCACTTTAGGCAAATTATCTTGTCAAATGTGAGCATATATTCGGATACATATTTTTCTAAAGCTGTTTAGTCAGTGAAGTTCCCTAGTGGATGCCTGGTGGAAGGCGAAACTGTTGGGGTATGATAAGGCCCTGGACACCCTTTCACCGTCCATCATAGCGTCAATGGCTATAGTTGTGTCACGTCAGTTTACATGAATCAATCGGTCAATCATCCTCCATCAACAAGGTGGACTACAGTCAACCATCCTCCATCAACAAGGTGGACTACATCAACAAGGTGGACTGCAAAGTCACAATTATTTCCATGAATAAGAAGAGATCAGTTTCAGCGACCAATGCCAGACATTGCCATACTTCTACCGCAAAAACTCCCAACATTTATCACTTCAAACACCTACACAGAATGTTCATCTGCAATATCTTGAACGTACATACTCACACTGTGTCGTTCACCTCCATCCCGCTGCATGCATTTTCTCGTTTTCATGACGCCAAGACCTTCCATTCAAGAACTTCTTCACCCCAACCCATTCAGCACTTTATCTTGAAATGTTGTTCGGTGGGTGATATTCATCCTTAAAAATTAAACGGGAATTTACCCGAGTATCACTCTGGCATTAGCCTTCTAATTAGATGGTATGCCCCTTCCTGAACCTCCTAATTACATAAGACTGATGCAATGTAGCCAGTAAACTTCCTAATTACTGAGCAGATATAGGCTCAATGTCAACAGTAACCAGTGTGCTAAACTAGATACTCTGTACACTGCTGCCTTCAATGACAAAATCCTCTTTTTAGCAAGGATTGTCTGTGTATATCTCAAGGAACTCTCTGAACCTGTACCTGCCTTGTTGTCCTGCTCACTTACATAAAATGTCTACTCCTCTGATGTGGAACCTTCTGAATGCTGTACCAAAATGAAATCACAACCTCCACAGCAGAAAGTGATTTCAAGGGAGAAACTTAAAGTCTTCAGTGTGGAGAAGAATAACTTACATTCAACGAAGAAGCACTTCACCTAATTATCCTGCGGTACTTGAGAATGGGAGTCGCAGTTCAACATCCAGGTGCACGAGTTTTTCAGAAGTAATGTCAATTTTCTTTGCAAGTGCTTTTGCTGCTACTGCAACTTTTCAAATACTTTCTGCTGAATTCAAATAACCTCATAACAACTGAAAATGTTACTTTGTTACCGGGATAAATTATCTGTAATTTGATGTTGATTTGCAAGTCTTGTTGCAAAACCAAATGATGAGGGCATGTTTAATTTGTTAATGTAAAGAGATCATGTCAAAATTCAAGTTATCACTGAAGAGTCAATGATACATGTTTTCTAAATCTTGATTGTCAGTTTTCATTATCTTGGGATAATTATAAACATCTACAGAGCGTTTGTTGTTGATACATACCAATATTCTTCATATAGAATGCATTCAAGAATGTTAAATTCTCATAATTTCTACAACTAACCATCCTAAAGGAAGACAGCACTTGCAAATGTAATCTGTGTCACTTCTCATTAACTGAATATGAAATAAGTGCTTTTATAACTCATACATTAACACTTTGTTCATACAGCCTGAAATGAATGACTATATATAGACGCTGAGAATTAAGGTCAAATTGAAATGGGTGGCAATTGTTCTTTAAAGTAATTAACATTAAATCAGTATTCCACGATTAAGGACATAATTTCAAATAAGCATTTTAAATGTGTTATATATAATTACATACGAGTTGATATCAGTTGGTTTTTTTTTTTATTTTATCAAGGCATCTCTATAAATTTTACAGTTTAGTCAGTAAATAAAACAGCCTGTGTTTTTTTTTTTTTTTTGCTCTTTGCCAACTATGGTGAATATAACAACGATCATTTGGCTTCTATTTAGTTTTTCATAAAACATATTATTTCCTTCTTATTTTCTGTAAGAGGGCGGATTTTGTGATATCCATTTTTACCTGTCTTTGATATTTTTGTTTTTTATTCTGAAGTGGATGAAAATAATATTCACATGAGTAATTTGTTTGGACACGTGAATTAGATGTTTTCTGGAAGAAGAAACTGAAATAACTTGTTCATATTTAATAAGAACCCAGATTAATAAATGCAAAGGTTAGAAAAATTATTGCGGCTATTAGGAGTTTAATATTAACATGAAGCTATCTCTGAAGCCGTAATAACCCGGATTTAAAAGATAGAAAACAAAGGATAACAAAAGAATAATTAAATTAATAATTACTGGTAAGAAGGGAATTAGTGAAAATTTCTCATGAGTGTCTGGAAACAATGTAGACAATTAAAGAAGGAAAGTTTTGGAGGTCTGAAAGGAAGAAAATAAGATCAAACAAAAGCAAAACTTTCATTTCACAGTTTCAACCAAATTTTGTTAAGTTCACTTAGAAGTGGATCCAGAAGTGTGCAATTATCACTGCATTACCTTGCATGCAGAAATTACCTAGACCCTTCTCCACGTACACTTTTCCGCTATATATGCATTTCTTATTACCACACTGACCATGGTAATTTCAAGACTTGTGTCTGGTGAAAATAACCAAATAACCAGTGGTCCCTCTTTCCTCTCCCTCTCTCTCTATATATATATATATATATATATATATATATATATATATATATATATATATATATATATATATATATATATATATATATATATATATGTACGTATGTACGTATGTATGTACACTATATGTGTATATATATAAGCACAAAACAATATAACCATTAAAACAAAACACACGCGTATATATATGTATGTATATACATAAATGTGTGTGTTTATTTTTATCGTTAAGTATTGGTATAAACATGATTTTCTCACAGACCAATATTATTGCTTTTACCTTAATCGACATTTTTATAAAACCGCCATTACACAATGAGCTGTTTTAACACAGCCATAAAAGTGCCGATATTGTGAATATCTGCATACATTATGCTAATGACGCCTGTCATTATACAGAATGAGAGATAATAAGAAAAACGCCGAGGCTGAAGGCATTTGGAATTTCAAACAAAAGGATTATGTTTACGTCATCAGCCGCTGGGCGGCGTTTGTGGCTGCAACACACGGCACATCAAGAAGCGAAATGATTTCCAGGTAACGTTACCTTTTTTTTTTTTTACGTTTTGGAAAGTCTCCATGGGCGGGTATTGCATCGCCGTTGAATATCCACACTGTACGAAATAGCTCTGGCTATTGCATGGAGTGCTTTGAAGCTTCTTGGGCAATCCGACAGAACTCGAGATATTTATTTGTTATTTGTTGTAATTGGCTGGATACTGATATTTGGAAGGCGACCACATTTACATTTAGCAATATAAACAAAGTTTCTCATCACTTGGGCGAAATTGGATGCGATATGAATTGTGGAAAAATAAAATGGGAATCTTGGGGCTTTGCATTTCTTTCGGCGAAGCACAATCTTTTTAACAAACGTAGTTCCCATGATGTTTTAAATTCTCTTCGGACTGAACAAAATTTATTCTTACAACCATTGGTTCATAAGTACCCTTTCTTGCTGATTGGTTACATGAATCTAGTCACTCACTAGCGATCCAATGTCAATTTTATTGTGATTTGTTAAATTTCCAACAATGGTTTCCATATTAATTTTATTTTGACTGACACACACATTTCAACCACCGTCTTCGTATCTCTTCCATACTTTTTGCTACAGTAACGATTTGTTATGATCACTGCAGCAATACACCTTTACTTTGACAAGTAACATCAAGCATTCATTTCCCCATTGTTTCCGAACCTTCCTTTGTGGTTCGGCAGGCAACGTAGGATATGATCAAACAATGATCCTTTAATATCTGACTTAAGTTTGATAACTGAACAGCATATTCTTAAGCTCTGTTAACATGTCTCATTTTCAGTTTGGTTGCACGAAAAATATTTCTTAGCCTTATTCATATATCACCATCTCGTCCAGGTTGCCTCCCCCATCGGCTACGGCATCAAATAAAAGATCTGAAATATATTCATCCCTCACGTCATAATATCATAAGCATAAAGTTGTCTATCTTGTGTTACTTTTCTAACGTAAACAGCTTCCAGCCTCGTTGGACTTTCTTCAGTAAAAAGAAAAACAAATCTGACAGATCGTTTTCCGTTAAATGGCAAAGCTCATAACAGGACGTCAGACACACGACCACACACTTTCCTTCCGCCTTCTTGTTTCCTTAGGCCAGGCCTGGCTGAAGGCATTTGGTATAGATATGGAAGGAGAATCAGACAAACCTCCGTCCCTTATTTGATGAGAAGATTAAGAGAAAGTGGGACGCCCTTCTTCTATTTTCCTTAGGATGGATGCTGGCATTAGCCGTACTTGAGGCACCATCGCCATATGTATGGGAGAGTCCAGCACAGTCTTGTATTCTTGTCAGAAGAAAGGATGGGCAAAATAGGTAATTCCCCTGTTTATGGTTCACCTCGTACGCTAGTTAAGGGGCAATTAATTTCTTTAATGAACCATATAAAAAGAACCTGATTTACTCTTAACTCCTTGATAAAAGGACAAGCGTATGCCATCCGCAGTGTTTAGGATTTCGCCTCACACTGTCTTTCTTGCCTCTACTTCTTGTTGTAATCATGTCTGGGCTACTTACGGGCAATAGGCCACCATTCAAAAATGTCTTCTTTTCTCTGACACGGAAGTTGACAGGAAGTTATGCAAAAGATATCTAAATGAATTCATCGATGGATTTCAATGACTTTGTGGAGGTAGCGACAACTGGCATCATGGTATTTGGTTCTGAATGCAGAATTTTTCGCTCCTTATTTTCAGCTGCAAATGTCTAATGGTTATTATTTTTATATTTATCAACACTTTTTTATAATTCCACCATTACACTATGCTTTGTCTTAACACAACCATGAAACTGCCGATATTGTGTATATCTGCATACATTATGCTAATGACGACCGTCATTATACACAGAATAATGAGAGGTAACAAAAAGAACACCGAGGTTGAAGGCATTTGGAAATCCGAACAAAAGGATTATGTTTACGTCATTAACCGCCGGGCGGCGTTTGTGGCTGCCACATACAGCGCATCAAGAAGCGAAGTGATTTCAAGGGAACGTTACCTTTTTTTTTTTTTAACCTTACGGAAAGTCTCCATGGGTGGGTATTGCAGCGTCGTTGAATATCCACGCTGTTCGGAATAGCTCTGGCTACTGCATGGAGTTCTTTGATATAGCCTATGGTATTTATTTGTTATTTGTTGTAAATTAGCTGGATATTCATCTACACATTTTGGACAGCTTCTCAGTATTAGCTCAAGGCCGGACGTTAGGTTCTATAAAGGATCAAACGTAAACTCTGGCCCTTCGAAAAAGTAAGGATTTTTTGGTTTGAAAAATCTTACTTGAAATCGTTTACATTTTTGCGTATACTTATGCTCTCTTTCACTTTGATTGGTTATGCTAAATATTTTTTTTAGAATTGTTCTCATGATAATTTTTACTTTAGTTACCTAACAAATACATATAGCTCTCATACGTTTCATTTCGACTGGCTGAACAAAACATTTAAATCATTGTCCGAATATCTCTTTCATTCTGATTGGTAAACAAAATGTATTTTGCTATATTTAGCACAAACTGGTATTTCGACCCGGAAAAATTTATTTCAATGATTGTTCCCATTTCAAAGTTTTATTATGATTGTCAATTACCCAATACTTTTCATTAGTGTTAATGTATCAATTTTCTGCTTTGGCTGCACAAAATAAAGTTGATGAAGCCTGACCCATTGTCCATTACACCGAAAATATTATCTGACACATACTGCTTTTACCTTTCAATGATAAACGGTAAGAGTAGAGACGTACAACTAGAACTGATTTTCCAGCTTAAGTTTTTTTCCATAGTTATTTTCTTTCGTCTCCTTCATTCCTGGGCTAGGTGAAGACTTCGGTTTTCTCACCCCCGCCGTCCCCCTTTTTTTATGTGAACCCTTTGTTGGTCCTCAGCTCCATCGACCTTTGAACGGAAACAGGATGAGACATATCTTTATACAGGCTCCTGAAGACTGACGATGATGCAGTCCCATTCTCATGAATCCATGATTTGTTATGACCAGCGGAGATCGACCCTCACCTATGGTCGCATATCCAAGTACTGCTTAAGTTCCTACGTTGCTCAGCATCACATACCGGAAAACATACGGTTTAACTAACAAGTTACAGGATAGAGTCCACTAGAGGTCAACCATTCAAGTATTGACCAAATATGACGTTACTTACTATTCCTAGAGCCTCGATGGCCAAGTCGGTTAGAGCAGCAGCTTCGGACTTCATAGAGGTCTGTGGTGCTATCCACGTAGACACCCTGGGATTATGTATGCAATCAACGGATAGGTTTGCTCAAAAGCAAATGGGTGTTACAGACTGATACACATGCAAACAAAGCCACCCAACATCTAAAAACATAACAGACACCTCACACGTCTCGACTGTCGACCTAACCATGCAACTTCTCGCTGCTGGGAGAAAAGGAGCTGGTGACTGGTACAATACATGTACACACGCTAACGGGGTCTAAGCGATGATAGGCAGGGCAGCCAATCGAGACTACGGTCTACCCCAAAGCCAAATCAAAGTCCTTCAAAAAAAGGCAACATGCTTACCCCATACAAATGGGAAAAAAAGCACGTTAAAAGAAGAAGAAGAACGTTACTTACTCTTCTTGATGGGTCACCTGAAAAGTAGGATTGTCATGTTTAGTTTAAATTCAGCAGGTGACGAAAGGGGGTTGAAAGGCCTAATGTGGACCTCTAGAATGGGTCCAAACCAACAGAGAAGCAAATATGAAGAGACTTGACTCTTCTTATCCTCAGCCTTATCCTGTATCCCTCAATTATCCTGTCAACAGATAAGCGAAGGAGGTCATCGTCTGCTTCTATGTAGATGCTGTAGATCTCGTAGCTTTAATCTTATCCTCTTCTTTGCTGCTTTTTTTCCACGTAATAATCACCAGCCGCCACCGGTTGACGTCAGGCCATTTGTCATTCTCTCTCTCTCTCTCTCTCTCTCTCTCTCTCTCTCTCTCTCTCTCTCTCTCTCTCTCTCTCTCATCCATAATTAATCATTCACGTTTTCCTATCATGTTCTTCGGAGGGAATTTTCTATTTTCCTTCAGATCTCTCTCTCTCTCTCTCTCTCTCTCTCTCTCTCTCTCTCTCTCTCTCTCTCTCTCTCTCTCATCCATAATTAATCATTCACGTTTTCCTATCATGTTCTTCGGAGGAATTTTCTATTTTCCTTCAGATCTCTCTCTCTCTCTCTCTCTCTCTCTCCCTCTCTCTCTCTCTCTCTCTCTTCTCTCTCTCTCTCTCTCTCTCTCTCTCTCTCTCTGTGGTGAATTAATCATTCTTAATCTTATATTTATGCTAAGTTCTCAAATGTTAATCTCTCCTTCCCTATTTTCCAGACTTTCCATGTTTCCATAAATCTGTTATGAAAACAAATTCACAGTACTCATTAAATCTTCAGATGAGAGAGAGAGAGAGAGAGAGAGAGAGAGAGAGAGAGAGAGAGAGAGAGAGAGAGAGAGAGAGAGGAGTCTATTCATTTGTTTCAAAGCTCGTGGCTTTATCTTTACCTTATGCTGTTATTAACCGCATTTTTCTTATATGGCAATACTTTGAATATATTCTTAATCATAACGATTAAGTTGATGAAGATAATGACGATAATGATTGTAAAATATAATGATGAGGCTGATGATAAGAGATTATTATTATTATTATTATTATTATTATTATTATTATTATTATTATTATTATTATTATTCAGATAACGATGAGAAATGGCGATGATTAAAAAACAATAATTTTTACAAATTCTGAAGGAGGGCAATGATGATGATGATGATGATGATGATGATGATGATGATGAGGAGGAGGAGGAGGAGGAGGAGGAGGAGTAGGAGGAGGAGGAGGAGGAGGAGGAGGAGGAGGAGTAGAGGGAGAATTGTATGCAGATAATTCTGATTTTAAGAAGTTTCACAATAAAAGGAAAATCTTGATAAGAGAAAAGAATGAAAGTGATGATGGTAAACTTAATATGAGGACGAGAAGCACAGCAACGTAAATTAGATGTAGATCAATAAACAAACGATTCCCAAAACATAACATGTAATGACGATGAAAGCCGCAACAATGATGATTGTAGCGATAACAATAAGAAAGAAAATCATGATGGTGAAGACAAAATTATATTAGACTTGGTTAACTATACTGGGGAACAATAAAATGATGAATAGATGGGGAGGGAAAATATAATGATAATATTAGCGCTAATGATCACCACTTACGGTTTTCGGTGACTGGATCATGGGGATGAAGATAAAAACAGTAATTTGCAAATGTTACAATCAATGTAACAAACCTTACTTTTTTTATGGAAAACTTAAACAACACATACACACATACGTGTGTGTGTATATATATATATGTATATATATATATATATATATATATATATATATATATATATATATATATATATATATATATATATATATATATGTTACAGTCAACACGCGTAATCAGTCATTACGCGTAATTTCAGTCATCACGCGTAATGCACTTAGGGACATTTGATCCCCCAGGAGCTAGTACTAAACACGGCGAAATACATTTGACCCCCAGGGACTAGTACTAAACCCGGCGAAACAGTGTAGTGACTCACTGTTTCGCCGTGTTTAGTACTAGCTCCTGGGGATCAAATGTCCCTAAGTGCATTACGCGTGATGACTGAAATTTCACTCATTACGCGTAATGACTGATTACGCATGTTGACTGTGACATATATATATATATATATATATATATATATATATATATATATATATATATATATATATATATATATATATATATATATATATATATACAGTATATAATAATATATATATATATATATATATATATATATATATATATATATATATATATATATATATATATATATATATATATATATACATACATATATACTATATATCTGTATTCAAATCTAGGCCCGGACCTAACCTAAAATTTAATCACAGAACTCATTATATGGTTCAGTGAAATTTATCAATAATCTTCAAGATATCTCCAGTAAAAACGTCCATGAAAGCATTAAGCAAATCAAGAATAACCTGGATTTTCATCCAGAGCCTTTTCTTTCAAGTTTAATTGAATTAAACAGAAAGGAATCATTTTGGTTGCACTTATGGACCCACGACCTTTTCAAGATCAAATTACATTGAAATTTCTTTTGCTGAAATAAAGAAATGGGCAAACATAAAGTTTAAAAGAAAATATCCTTGATATTCATCTGGACTTTCGCCATGACCTACGATTTCACTGAACTCCAGACAGAGAATGATAAACAGACAAAAATGGAATTAAAAACATATGTGGTCGTGAAGGGTGGAAGACGTAGAGACAGGCGGAGAACTGGATCGGGTGTCGTCCTAGAGACACGTGGTATCCCTGGGCGTAGAACAAGCAGATGCCCTAAAGAGAATTCCTGGGAGAAGGAAGACTCGAACGGCTAACCCCATAGGAAGATGGGATTAAGATCGTAAGAAGAAGAAGAAGAAGAAGAAGAAGAAGAAGAAGAAGAAGAAGAAGAAGAAGAAGAAGAAAGAAAGAAAGGCAGTCAAAATATAAAGTGAAAATTAGTGTGAACATGCATTAGGGTCTTGATCCTTATCAAAATTAAAATTTAACTAGGATCCACTTTGTAGACACGTAGACAGACAGACAAACAAACAAAAAGATAAATAGAAAACGTTATGTATATCTACCGAGATCTTAATCAAGAGCAAAGATTTTTTATTATAATCCATCTTGCAGACACACAGACAAGCAGGAAAACTAAAAAAAAAATTGATACCCGTCCTGCAGACAGATTGAGACACAACCTCGGTACATACGAAATGATCTGAATGTCTATTCGGTTCCAGGTTATTTAAAAAAATCAACATTTTTTTTATTGGAATCCTTCTTACACACAGACAGACACAAACATACATATAAAGAGATACCAGAGAAGACATACCCTACGTCCGTCTTAGAAGCCGAAGGTATTATTGTACCGCTTTTACGAAATCAAGTTAGATCCGATTATTACCGAAAGATGTCGCTGGAGCTTAGGATTAAGATTTAGAATAAACACTTCCTAAAGTAATATAGTTTATGTTACCGTAATGGAACAACAAACGCCAACCTGTTAAATTTACTGAAATGGTTTACCTCCTGCATAATACGGAAAAGGTAGGGGGGAAGGGCAGGGGGGAGGAAGGGGCTCTTTAAACACACAC
>NC_089770.1:26127071-26162071 GCF_040412425.1 Macrobrachium rosenbergii | reverse complement strand
CTTCGCTCAACCAAAAAGAGAATGGTAGGCAACAGCCTGATAAATGATCCCAGTATGACCTCCACTTTTCTTGGATGATCTTTAGAAAAATATTGCAGCAATGTCATCCCTCCTCTGTTCTCTCACTCAAATTTTTCCCCTTTCCTCATTTGGCTTTCCTTCAATTTGTACATATCGATATTCCTTCTTGTTTCTCGTTTCTATCTCGAACTATTATCGTTATACATACAAACACAAATACACATCACAAATATTATCATCCGAGAATAATTTCTGCTGCATTTACGTTGGGTTTGACCTCAATGAATTTTACTTATTCAAACAAGAACACTTCTTTCTGTGCCCAAGTGGTTTCTGTTATTTTTTCTGTTTTCATTCCATAAATATCAAATGAATATGCGGATCGTCGATGATATCAGGGTATGCAAGTAATATATAGAACAATACATAATGATTTATTAAACATCCCTTCTGCTTAATTTATATTACTGTAATATGCTTATATTGCAAAACATTAAGCTAATCTTAAAAACCTTTTAACGCTTCCGGTATTAGAAGTAGAATTATTTTTCACTCTAATTGAATGGAGAAAATTCTGAAACGTTTTATAAAACACTTTCATTAATCATTCAAGGCAAGCAATTCTAAGGAACACCTGACGCAAGCACTAAAACTTCGTGATACAGATAATTAATAAAGAACTGATTGCATGAACAAAACATAGTCGTTGTGGTGTTATTTAAGTACTTTCATTTCACATAATTTAATTTCAAATATCACTGAAAAGTGAAAACAAATTAATAACAGATAAGTAAAAAAAACGCTAACACATTCATACTTATACACAAAACAACAATATGAATTAACAGAACAAAACAACGTATGCATGTTATATGGCGCTCCAAAGTGGAATTACAATTAAAATTTATAAGTGGCCATTAATTGCAAATTGCAGCTTTCAATGTTGTCAAACTGCAAGATTAAAGAGTTGATGTAATAACAGTGCATTTTCACAACTCAGCAGTAAGTATATCTTTTAGTGGTTAAATGATAAAGTCTCATGCTTTCCTTGTATGTAGTTAGTTCCCTTGCACTTTTCATGATATTCTACAATACAATGTCATTCTTCATAAGGAACTTTCGTTCACAAGCATAATCTTATTTGGTGAATATCATTCTTAGACTTAATTTGACTTGAAAATCATTATTACTCTACAGTATCCTTAGATTCGACTACAAAGGCAGATGAATGCAATCGTTTAGCAAACACAGACAAATATAAATCATATAACAAGGGTGAATCAATAAATTCACCAAGAGAGGTACAGCACATAGTTTTAAAATCAAATAATGAAATCTAAATGTAGAAAACCAAAGCATGAAATAAAAAAATTATTAGAACTTCTTTCTATCATGACAGTAATAGAAGATGTTGCCCAATAAATATTAAAAGGCAATTCTACTCAATTTCCAATAGAAAATAGGATAATAAACTTTTACGGATAACGGTGTCAAACAATAGTTAGTTCAAATAACGATATCAAATTATTGGACATTACACTGCCCTCCAATTACGAGTCGATTTTAATTCAATTACAAACAACTGCCCGTTAAAAGAGATGAAAGTTATTCTTCACACCTTCCCCAAAAAAGAACTGAGTACGAGTTCAGACTAATTGTAATTGAAACGATATCTACAGGTGATAAACATGAATCTCCAATTAAACGAAATTAATCTGTTCAACTTCCCAAGAGATTGAACGACCCGGTTCATAACTTTTTCGTTTAGGAGTTAATCTTTCGTTTCTAAATGAAGACAACGCTGTTGCATTCGATAATGTCTTCTCTGCGCTTACTCTCAGGCTTTCCTTTGTTTCACTCCATCAGGCGTTATAAACCCGTTAATACAACAATCCTCTACCCCGTTAAGTCGGATGTAGGCGACAGAAAAATGCACTCAGTGAAAGAAATGGAGATGACATTTCCACTTCATCCCTCGGAAGTTAAAACTGAAGTGGAATTCCAGGGTTTAATCTGAGTGAAAGCCATTCCACTAAATTTTGAACTTATTCAATTAAAGTTGGAACTGCAGAAGAGTTGCGTACACGAGGCCATTTCCGCGGGTCCCGCCATCCTAAAAAGCAAATCAGACGTTATTTCAACAAGGATGCATCCTAACCTAACCTTCGCTTCACCTACCCTATCCTTGGGCGTGTGCCAAGGAGACAAGAAACGATGTTGTGCGGGTTGAGGAGTGGACATACAAGACTCACTCACGGGTCTTGATGTCTCGCGAAAACCCCTCAATTTTGCGATGACTGTATTGTTCCCTTGTCTATTTGTTGGTCGAATGTCCCAGCGCGCGCTGGGAATCTGAGACATACGTTCCTGTCCTGGGGACGCGACAGGGAAGGACATTTTATCCTCACTACAATACTACAATTCTCGGTGAGGATTGTAATATGGAGCAGTTGTGCATCTTTGTTAGGGAGGCGCTCCTCCTCAATAAATTGTAAAATGTACACATACGTAATATGTGTATGTATAGATAGTATATGTGAATATAGATGATTGTACAATATATATATATATATATATATATATATATATATATATATATATATATATATATATATATATACACTGTATAACCATATATATTCACACACACACATACACACACACACACACACATATATATATATATATATATATATATATATATATATGTATATATATATATGCATACATACATACATACATACTTATTTAAGTTTAGATATCTGTCATATGAAACTACTTTTAAAGTTATTTATTTTTTTGTGTCTTTTTTTTATGACGGCGTCAATAACCTAGGTATCGTTACGCCAGTTTTAGTAGCCATAATCAATCAATTGGTCTGGCCTTGGGACAGACCCCCAACGCGATATCGTGCTTAGCAGAACAAAGTGCGCGAAACTGTTTTGCATTCATATCTAATTAATCATCCACTTACCTCATTTTTCTTGATTTACACATTTATTTGTTTGGTTACATACTTTTCACTTATCTATTTATGTCCTTGTGGTGGATGTGCTTTCATAGCGCTTTTAAGGTGTTTTATAAAAAAAATGTATTAGATCTATCCTTACACCAAAAAAAATGTGTTCACCCCACCTGCCCAATTCGCAATTATCAAGACTTATCTTATTTGAGGATAAATGGTAATGTATTCTGTCGTACTTTAAACTTACTACATTTTCTTAGATCACAGAAGGTTTCTATTGCAATCCTCCTTCCTCGCTGAATTAAGAGATAATTCACTTCATAAAACTAATACAGCTTCTTTCTCAGCTTTCCTGCTGAACGCGAAGGTTCTAAAGAAAGCAAACCGATTCGAAAACACCAGGTATAAAGGTTAAGAAGAATCCCATTTTAAATATAGGCCCAAGTGCAGAATAAACAAAATCCCCATCAAAAGATTTTCACAAGCTTCCCTGGCCGCAACAGACGCTTCCCAGTATCTCTCTCGGTGTAAAGGAATAAAGAGAAAATTGCAAGCTGCCCTCTCCCAGTTACAAAAGTATTTTGCGAGAAAAACAAGGGCGTGTCACTGGAAATGAAGTAATTACCCATAATTAGGGAATCCCGACAACCTTTACATTCTTAAAAGGCAAATCCAGTGTCTTCATTAACGTAGTGGATTTTCTCGTCTCAGATATGAAGGGAAATAACAATCACGCAAAAGCATGAATAATATGAAGTCTGCAAATTGAGTATCTCTCTGATGTGACTCGCAAAAAATAATAATCTAGAAATTGTCACAGTGTGAACTGCGTATGTCTGTTAAACCCACAACCATAACGATTTTATCGAGGTCAGTCCATGGAAATTATTAAAATCCTTATAAGAACCGAAATATGAAATAAGTTTCCGGAAAACAGATGTCTTAAAGAAGTCAAGTCACTACTGCAAGTTTTCTCTCTTCTGACCCTTGAAGAGCAATTAAATGTTAAAACTTAAAAAATCGATCGGCTCGACTTCAGATCAACTGAAACACAATGAACTCTGTGCCTTCTTATGGTGCGTTTAAACTGCAGTAAAACATGTCATAAACACGCGTCGGCAACTTAATGCACACACATCACAAACAAGTTAAATACAAGTGAACAACTCACTGGTAGTCCTAACCAGTGCTTCATACGATTATCAAGCTTTTCACGACATTTCGTTCTCCACTTACGGCCGCTGACTTGTTTTCAACCTGTTTGAAATGCATATGCAAAAAGTTGGTGACGTGTTTATGACACGTTTTAACGTAGCGTAGACGCGCCCTTAGGTGTACATGAAAACCTCTACCTTTCGCCCTCATTCATAAGCCCTTCTTACCTCTTTCTTTCTCCGGAAGCCATCGTTCTCATGAGACTTGAACTGGAATCCTCTGGTATCTGAGTTCCTCACGCAACCAACTTCCTCAAGAAAAACCTTTCACTTCGTCAGTCGGACCGTGTTGCTAAACCTTCCATGAGGCATCTAAAAGAGAGAATACATCATATATCAGATAATGAGAACATACACTGGACACATAAAACAGATACGATCAATAATAACGTAAACGAAATAAATAAAAACTAAAAAAAAAAAAAATTAGTATTTCATACGGGATGAGAAAGGCCTCTTACAGATTTCGTTCAGTTCCTGAGGAAAAAACCATTTGATAAAACTTGAATGCACTTTTATTCATGATACTGAGAAAATGCAGATATTTCCCGCTTATGACCTTACAAACAAGATTACTGTAGTTATGAACTAACCAAGTAAACACTGAACTATTTATCTCGTTACCAGTTTTGTTTGTAACAGGCATTTCTACCTCTCTATATCTGTCTTTCAAGAATATTTACAAAGCAGTGTACTTATTTGCAAAATATTAAGAGTAATACAAATCAAATGAATAAGACAATTCAAAAATGGCTCAATAACTTCCTTACGGTGATACCGAATGCTTTCCCTTCTGCAATGAAAGTGTGTTAATTCTACTTGTGGTATGCCAAATACATATGTTTTACAAGCTGCTAAAAAAAGAGCAATTCTCTAAAATTATTTCCGTTTAAGTAAAGACGTAATAAAGGCAACACAAAATCAAGGGCTGATACAACTTGTTTTTATGTCATTGTCAATCCAGACTTCAATAACAACCAATAATATTCAGCATTGTTCTTGCCTATGAAGTTGCTCAGAGTAATAACATAATATTGTCTGTTTGTTCTCCGTGTTAAATAATTTCATGCCAACAGATGATTCCGAGTAATTGAAACGAAGACTTCAGAGTCCAAAAGTGCAACTGCAGCATTTCATCCTGCAATATACAACGTTGGATCAAATTGCTTTTGCAACCGCGCTCCAATGGAAGATGGCTAAAAATACAGAGCATGGAAAGTTAGAAAAAGAGAGCGGTTCTATTGAATATACTCATTCAACAACCGGAATCCATTCAAGTTTAGTGAGCAAATAGCCTTTATATATTTCGGTGGCGATTTTCAAAGTATTGTATTTGACGGTGCGTTTACTAGACAAATCTATAATAATATAATAATGGGGAGATTCTCTCTTATTGCTGAAGCAATAAAAGTGGTTGCCATCAAGTTCTTAAAAATTTATTGTTCGCCTTCCTTTCGATTTTCTTCTGGTGATCGTTGGACCTCTTGATCAAACTTAGTTTTGATTTAATCAGGGTGTAGTAGAGGAATACAAGAAACACTTATTGGAAATATCACAATTATATCATAAACGAATCAAACCCCGATTATTTTTTCATCAGTAAATTTTGGGAATATTATATATGACTTATCACCTGGCAAAATATTGTAAAAAAAGATAGACAAAAATTATAAGAATGCTTGATGCGCTCAAAATTATCATTTCTTTGAACAACAACATCAATAATAATAATAATAAAAAAATCATGCATACATCAATAAAAAAAATATATCGATGAAATACAAAGTTGTAATGATTGGTTGTTTTAGATTAAACTGGCTTATGCCAGCACGGGCCCTCGCCTGATGGCGGCCCGTTAAATTGATACAAGGTTAAGTGAATGAGGGGCTTGTTGTGGACCTTTGGACACTGTCTCAAGAACAAAGTTAAACAGACTGCAGAGGGAAAGGCCAAGAAATATAAATGCCAAAAACAATTACTTCTTTTAATAAATCGAGGAACCTAAACAAATCGTCCATGCACCTCGAGAGTTAATTTTTATATTTGTTGCGAAGAAACATTATACGGAAAAACAATTCCTATCACCTGTAAAAGGAGACAAAATACACAGATGGTAATACGTAAATGAATGTATAGGTAAGAAAATACGGACAATGTATTAAGCTCCTAGTTACTCAACAGTTCTTAGAGCAAACTCTAAGAAACCAGGAGCTTCGAAGTAGTTTTGTACCCAGCTTTTATTTTGTTAAACCAAACAAACTTTGTGACATAAAAACACACGACCAGTCCAAAGAATTTCCCATTTTTAGTATATTTTAAGTCGTCCGCACACCCAAATTCAGCCATCGTAAAAGAATACTAACAGAATACTAACATGTAAAAAAACATGCTTCCACGGGAAGAGAAGAGAAGAAAACAGCATTGAATAAAAAAGAAGTATACTGAAATACGGTTGAATAACAATAAGTATTTTAGTGGTAAGTAAATCAGCCAGGTGGCATAGCTTCCAAACATAAGTGTACATATCAAAGTTGTTATTAGATAGTAACAACTTTGATATGTGTATATATATATATGTGTGTGTGTGACACATACATACATACATACATACATACATATACATACATATATATATATATATATATATATATATATATATATATATATATATATATATATATATATATATATATATATGGATATATACACACACAAAACAAAGCCACTACAATACATACAAACATCTCACATCGCCATGCCCGCGCATATATATATATATATATATATATATATATATATATATATATATATATATATATATATATATATATATAACGATTACTTAAAAGGAACAATGAACAGCAGCATTTGTTAACTTTTGTTACCTCCCAGGAACAACGAATTAATGTTACCTTCCACCAAAATTTCACTCGATTATCTTGCAGCAGAAATAAATAGCATAACATTACAACGAAATATGAATACTTAGAATCAAAGATGTTAAAATGCAAATGAGTAATGCAAAGTCGTATCATCAGGTTTTAAGAGTCATTATATACAAATCAAAAATTAAAATCAGACTTTAAATACACGAAAATTTAATGAAGCATGTAACTGGTTTTTTTATTTACTTAACATAAATGAAAAACTGTTTCAGCACAAAACAAAATTTGTTTTTATATAATCAAATGTCTACTTGTTTAAGGTAAACGCATTCTGGTACATCCAAATACACTCTAGGACTTCGAAATTATGTTAAAAGTGTTCAACCTGTTCCGTCATTAAATTATAGCGACATGTATTTCTCGATTAAAATGAATTCTAATCAAATTCATTCCTGAAAAAAACAGTCAAATACAGTTGGTTTTAGTTACACGTTATCAAATTCCGCTTCTACATGCAGTAACCATAAATCGCCAATTAACCGGAATAGAATTGTTTACCGGTCAAAAGGCCATGAGTTGTTGTCTTTATGGCCTTTGTTTACGGGCAGTATTACATGAATAAATGAAGTGAACTCTATCATACATAATATTTCCTTTTTAAAGATATTAACAGTTATACTGTGGTGAATACCAAAATTTGTTTCCGCGTACCCAGGGATAGATTATGAAAACAAATTCAATAGGAAGACCTCGGCAATGTTTTTTTTTTTTTTATAAAAACATATTTCGAGCCAAAACGATGAGCCGATCCGGTGCTTCCTGGAAAACTACGTTAAATAACCAACGAAACACAAGAAAGAACAGTGCTGTTTCAGTCCCTGTACTCTGACGTTGAAGCTGAATCACTTCTCGTATAACAGAATTCAACGTTCCTAAAACAGCAATACCGTTTTGCATTCAAGCTGCTGAGACTTGGATGGTTCCATGTTATCAAAGAATGTGAAACTGAGAATTAGGTTTGCCAGCAGAATAATCCCAGCACAAAGGTATGTGATGTAACTTTAAAGCAATTGCTACTCTTCAACAAAAGTCAGTCAGAGGGTCTAAAGTTGCTACCAACTAAAACTGTCTCCATCAGGTAATACTGAGAACAATAACAGTTAATACTTTAGCGAAATAATATTGTACTTCACCCACCATGTCCATCACCCTCGGTATCTGGCTGGCTGCTAGATTCTCAGCAATAGATTCCAGTGAAAACTAATCTACAGTACACTTGCTCCAGCTGCAATGACACAGTTGGGGAAATGTGGGTGAAAGAAGAGTACCTGTAGATAAAACAACCTGGCAAGCACCGACTTGTGCAAATGTGGTTCAGATGAAGAGCACTGTACAAGTTCTACTGACGCACACACGCACTACAAGATTTGGATGGCAGGGACGCCAAAGTAAAGCAATGAATAAGGAATTCAGATCCAAGTTTCTCAACCTATATTTCGTACTGTAGACTGTAGCACCATACATTATCACATGAAAATGTGTCTATACTGTATCTTATGGTTCTATTAATTACAAAACTCCCATAATTTAATTATATACATTTTTATTATTATATTAGCTATTAGACCAGCAGCACTGATCATCGAGCTGGTTGTTAGAAAACTCTGTTATACATATGGAAAAGAATTGTTTTTCAAAGACTACAAAAAGTGATGTAATACTGATAAAAATTGATACAGAGCATGTCGAAATTCCTTTTAAGGGAAACAACTTACGTCAGCTACATACATTTTTTTAATAAGTACTAAAACCGGTCAAGGAATACTATGTTACCAAATATTAACATGTGGTTTTCAAGGGACCAAAAAAAAAAAAAAAATTACATTAGTAAATTCAGTATATTTCCTCCAAATATTTTCAAGGGCCTCCATTTCTCCTCAGACTATTTTTTTTCATCCATCGTTGATTTAACAATAAAAGTTAAAGGATGATAAACTGAAGTAACCCGTGAATTAATAAGATTAAATCTTTCATGAAAAAATAGTCAGTTCACTAGAGCTGCAGTAATTACCCATTTACGATTCCTAAAACTCTAATTTCGCTAAAGATGAAATCCATGTCTTAATTAGGGCGTTGGACTCTCAAACAAAAAAAAAATGATAAACCTTTCTCACTCACAGATTATAAAAGTATTATAGAAATGGCTTTATTTCATCTCTCACTCCCTCCTTCACAGTCTTATATTTCCTTTGCTTGCAGTCTCTCTCTCTCTCTCTCTCTCTCTCTCTCTCTCTCTCTCTCTCTCTCTCTCTCTCTCTCTCCTAGCTTAACAACCGTACTATAACAAACATATTCAATGTATTATCGTAGAAAATTTAAAACCATTTTGTTTGAACTTATCATAAAAAAAAAAGTCCTGAGCAAAATTTGTTTAATTTCCTTAATGACGAGACTGAGAACTGGTGTGTTATTATTCCTATATTAACATCAAAAGTGCACATCTCTGTTTTTCGATATTAGTAACATGGACGTGACTGGCAACAGTGTAAATGTAACTCCAGCCTCCTAGTAGTGAGTTTGGGTATGATAGTGATCTAAGATTATTTTTCGTATCAACTGTTAGTTACAAAACTCTTGTGTGTTTTGTGTGTGTGTATATATATAGATATATATATATATATATATATATATATATATATATATATATATATATATATATATATATATATATATATATATATATACATATATATATATATATTATATATATATATATATATATATATATATATATATATATATGTATGTATGAATGTATATATATGTACAGTATGTATACATACAATCTCCCAGTGAGGTAGTCGTGTATATGTGTAAAAAGCAATACAGTTTTGTAACGACAGTTGCAGAATAAAATGCTGTAATTGTATGAGTATCAGACTCTGAAGTTTTCAATTTCATTACTTGAAATCACATATACGTATGATATGATTTAACGGGAAAGGAAAGTCGCGCACACAAATCATTTTGAACACTTTTGATACTAAAGCGCAATTTTGCACTTCGCTGCTTGTTATTGAAAGTGAGATTAACAGCGGCAGAAACGTGGCAGTTAAATTGAAACACATTTGTTACATATTTAACTGCCTCTGTTTCTCTTGTCGTTTCATTTGCGTTTTTCATCCAAAGTAGCTCATTTGCGGTGGTTGCATTTTGAAAGAGTCATGCATTATAGCCTTATGGAACGTAGTTGACAAGTTTTATTAGTATTTTATTTGAGCAATTTACAATTAGCCCTCTCTCATATATATATATATATATATATATATATATATATATATATATATATATATATATATATATATATATATATATATATATATATATATACATATACATATACATATATACAGTATATATACTTATATATATCTATACACACATAAATATATAAAGTATATATATATATATAGTTCCTCATTGGAGGGGTGGGTATGGTTCTCAGCTAGCACGCTGCTAGCCCAGTGTTTGATTCCCCGACCGGCCAATGAAGAATCAGAGGAATTTATTTCTGGTGATAGAAATTCATTTCTCGTCATAATGTGGTTCGGATTCCACAATAAGCTGTAGGTCCCGTTGCTAGGTAACCAATTAGTTCTTAGCCACATAAAATAAATATAATTCTTTGGGCCACCCCTAGGAGAGCTGTTAATCAGCTCAGTGGTCTGGTTAAACTAAGGTATACTTAACTTATTTTTACAGTATATATATATATATATATATATATATATATATATATATATATATATATATATATATATATATATATATATATATATATTATATATATATATATATATATATATATATATATATATATATATATATATATATATATATATATATAACCCAGCTACTGGAGGAACAAGCCAGTCCAACTCGGTGCCCGTCCCAAGCCTGGAGAAATGGGAAGGGTAGGCGTCAGGAAGGGCATCAAGTCATGAAATCCAGCCAAAACATGACAGTGAACTTTCATCAGAAATTGGATAGTGCTAGGGCGTTCCCCATAGGCGATGCCCAGGGGCCTCGCCTGCCCCCTGTGATAAATGGGCAAGGGCTATTGGGTAGTGGACACCCTCGATTAAAGGAGTGAGTCCAAAAAATAAGAATAAGAGTGAGGAGAAGGAAGATGGTGGTAGCTTTGAAAGTTGGAACTTTGAACATGAGGACGATGACTGGAGAAGGAAGAGAGATAGCAGATCTGATAGAGAGAAGGAGGATAAGCATTTTGTGTGTGCAGGAGACTAGATGGAAGGGAAATAAAGTGAGAGCCGAGATGTGGGTATAAATCACTATATAGTGGAACAAATAAGGATGGTAGAAATGGAGTGGGAATAATTCTATCAAAAATCTTAAAGGACAGCATAAGTGTGAAGAGGACAAGTGACAGAGCAATGGTTGTGAAACTGTGCCTAGATGGAAAAACAGTCAACACCGTGAGTGCTTATGTCCCTCAAGCAGGATGTGATGAAGTAGAGAAAGTGGCATTTTGATAGGAAATGGAGTGACAGTTAAGTGAAATACCAGAAGAAGAGAGAATAATTATTGGTGGTGACATGCATGGACATGCAGGAAGGACCAGAGAGGGTATTGAGAGGGTGCATGGTGGCTGGGAAGTTGGAGAGAGAAATGACGAGGGAGAGACAGTTGTGGACTTTGCAGTGTCATTTGATTCGGCTATTGTCAACACCTGGTTTGAAAAGAAAGAAAATCAGTACATCACATACAAGAGTAGAGCGAGAGAAAGTCAAATTGACTTCCTCGTGTGGAGAAGATCAAAATCAGTACATCACATACAAGAGTAGAGCGAGAGAAAGTCAAATTGACTTCCTCGTGTGGAGAAGATCATATCTGAGAGAGGTGAGAAATCATAAAATTTTAAATGATGAGTGTGTGGCAGCACAGCACAGGGTGGTGGTAATGGACTTGGAAATCAGGAACAGTAAAAGGTAGGCCTGCATGTGTCCCATCAACGATCAAGTGGTGGAAGCTGACACAAGAGGAGGAAGCAGGGCAGGGATTTAATGAGAGAGTATTGAGAGAAGTTAGATTGCTAGAGGGAGTGCAAGAATGGTGGAATCACAACAGTGTGGTGATAAAGAGTGTGGGTGGAGAGGTGTTGGGAAAGACATCTGGAAAGAAACCTCCTGACCATAAGGAAACCTGGTGGTGGAATGATAAAGTGAAAGAGGTGGTGAAAGCCAAAAAAGATGCAAAAAAGATCTGGGAAAAGTATAGACAGCACGAGGATAAGGAGAGGTACCAAAGACATTAGATACAAGTAAAGAAGGCAGTTGCGCAAGGAAAGGCAAGAGCATTAGATGACATGTAAGACGAGCTGGAAACACCTAACGGGGAGGTAAAAGTCGAAGAACAAGAACACCAAAGACTACTCCCATATAAAACGGGTTAAGGATGGGAATGGAGTGGTTTTACGCAACGAGGATAAGATAAAGAAGAGGTGGAAAGGATATTATGAACACCTGTTAAATGAAGAAAATCCTAGAAAATTCTTTGAAGATGGATTCCAGAACCTTGGTATGACACGTACTATTAGCAGGAAGGAAGTAATGAAGGCACTAAAGATGATGAAAAATGGTAAAGCAATAGGAACAGATGGAATTCCTGCAGAGGTGTGAGACCTAGCAAAGAAAATATACAGTCAGGAAAAGATATCAAAAGAACGGAGAGAAAGCTTTATTGTGCCTGGCTATAAAGAAAAGGGTGAGATCCAGGATTGTGCAAATTACAGAGGATGTTACGAAAATATGTATTTACCTTTATGTTATTCAGTAATTGTACTGACGAACACAAATGAGTTGTTCTAATGGTAACTGAATAGTTGAAGGACCATTATTTATGTTTGTTTCTCCCATTATGTAAGGTGAAGTCGGGTGATGCAACCCTGATCCCACAGGGAAAAGCTTTGAACACGACTGTGAGGGAGTAACAGCCCTCGATACTGGTGGACCTGTTGGATGGTCTTTTATTGGATGTTATTGGATTGCTCAGGAAGCAAGTACGACTTCAGGGATGTCTTGGAAGTTTCACAGCCTAGAGATTGCTGGCCAGCACAGTGGGTAGTTTGTTTTGCCCCAGTGAAAATGCATTGCCCACTGAATACCTCTTGCTCACCCCCCCCACACCCCCAGTCAAGCCTCGACGAACTTACAGATTATCTGAACTCGACTCCAATTGTGGATAGCAACCTCCGTATTCAACAGGCGAACATCTGCTTCGTCTCCAATTGTTAGTCAACGTAGGATTCTTCAGAGGGAGGATATTCTTTGTATGTCTTCTACAGATATCTAACCAATGGACTTCCAGGTTCTGAAGAACCTTCACACATTCAAAACTTGACCATCATCAGAGCCCTTTGACCGTAAACATTCTATGGATTTATTTTTTTTCATCATCGTTATTACAGTTAAGTTATTGTAAATACGATTATTTTATTTTAAAGATTTCTTTCTTTATGCCTACCAATTACACTGAAGGTATCTCTATTAGTATATTTTTTTCTTCATTATTTAATGCTAAAGGGCATAAGAGCCTAGAGTCAGTCATAAACATGACCCACCCGTAACATTAATTGGTGACCTTGCTTCTAATTTCATCTTTAGTCATTGAGCTTTTGCTTATACCTTCAGTTTACTGGTAGACAATGTGTGATAAACTCAAAGAATTTGTTACTTTGGGGAAGGAGTTAGGTTATGAGGAAGATGAGTTAAGGAAGTTTGATAAAGTTGAACAAGCTGAGGAGCAAAATGAAAGGTACGCTAGAACTGAAGCTAGAAAGTTAGAGTTGGCAGCTGAGGAGGGGAAAAACTTAGTACAGTGTGAACTACAAAAACTTAGATTAAGTTCTCCTAGTTTATTAAGGGTTGAGGGGACTCTCAATGCGGAGACAGATTCGGGTGGACAACTGTACTCAAGTTAGTTCCAAAATTCAGTGAAAGTGATGTATCAAAATATTTTCAGTCACTGATGCTAGTGATCTGGGTATCGGAGCAGTATTGTTTCAACACATTGAAGGAACTGATCACCCAGTGTCCTACTTCTCTAAAAGACTAAATAGTCATCAAGAAAATTATTCAACAGTTGACAAGGAACTGCTTGCTCTAGTTTTAGCACTCGAACATTTTGATGTTTAAGTCACTAATGGGACCGGCCCAGTTACGGTGTACACAGATCACAATCCCATAGTATTCCTCAGTAAGTTCAGGAATAAAAATAAAAAGCTTACACAATGGAGTCTGATTTTGCAGGACTACAAGCTGGAAATAAAGAATGTCAAAGGTGTGGACAACCAGGTTGCAGATGCACTGTCTTGAGGCTTTGTATTTGTGTGAACAGTGGTATGTATAAGTTTTACCTGTAAAACTTTTCTTTTTGGTGGGGGGTGTTACAGAAATATGCATTTACCTTTATGTTATTCAGTAATTGTTCTGGAGAAAGCAAATGAGTTGTTCTAATGGTAATTGAATAGTTGAAGGACTGTTATTTATATTTGTTTCTCCCGTTACGTAAGGTGAGGTCAGGTGGTGTGACCCTGATCCCACAGGGAAAAGCTTTGGACACGGCTGCGGGAGAGGAATGGCCCTTGATACTGGTGGACCTGTTGGATGGTCTTTGGTGGACCTGTTGGGTGGTCTTTTATTGGATGTTACTGGACTGCTCAGGAACATTGCACAGCAAGTATGACTTCAGGGAAGTCTTGGAAGTTTTGCAGTCTAGAGATTGCTGGCCAGCACAGTGGGTAGTTTGCTTATGCCCCAGTGAAAATGTATTGCCCACTGAATACGTATTGCTTTTCAACCCATCAAGCCTTGATGGACTTACAGATTATCTGAACTTGACTCCAATTGTGGATAGCGACCTCTATATTCACCAGCCGACCATCTGCTTCGTCTCCAATTGTTAGTCGATGTAGGATTCTTCAGAGGGAGGATATTCTTCGTATGTCTTCTATGGATATCTAATCAACGGACTTCCAGGTTCTGAAGAACCTTCACACATTCAAAACTCGGCCATCATCAGAGTCCTTCAACCTTAGACATTCTATGGATCTATTTTTTTCATCATTGTTATTACAGTTATTATAAATATAATTATTTTACTTTAAAGCTTTCTTTCTTTATGCCTACCAATTACACTAAAGTTATCCCTACAAGTATATTTTTTTTCTTCATTATTTAATAATAAAGGGTGTAAGAGCCTGGAGTCAGTCATAAACATGACCGGCCCGTAACAGAGGAATAAAACTAATGTCTCACACCATGAAAATCTGGGAAAGAATAACGGATCAAAGAATTAGAGAAGAAACACCTGTAGGTGAAGAACAGTTTGGTTTCACTCCAGGAAGAGGAAAGATAGATGCAGTGTTTACCCTCCAACAGATGATGGAAAAACACTGGGAAAATCAGAAAGGACTGCACATAGTATTCATAGATCTGAAAAGGTTTATGATAGAGTCCCATGCCAAGAGGTTTGGAGGTGTATGAGAGTAAAGGGAACACTGGAGAGGCATGTGAGGTTGGTCCAAGATATGTATGAAGGAGCAAAAACGCAGGTTTGAAGCAGTGTTGGGTTAACTGAATGGATACCAGTAAGAGTTGGTTTATATCAGGGATCTGCTCTAAGTCCACGTCTTTTTGACCTGATGATGGAATTGCTATCTCAAGGAATAAAAGATCAGTCCCCCTGGTGTATGTTGTTTGCTGATGACATCGTGTTATGCAGCACCAACAGAGGGGTAGTGGAGTCAAAACTAGAGCAATGGAGGAAGGTGTTGGAAGACAGAGGATTAAAGATCCGTAGGAAGAAGACTGAATAGCTAAGTTTTAATGAAGATCTAGCCTCCGAGGTTAGTGTGGAAGGAACAAGGTTGAACAAAGTAAAAAAATTTAGGTATCTTGGTTCAACAGTGGGTGATGATGGAAATTTGGATGTAGAAATAACACAGAGTGCAGACTAGATGGAAAAATTGGAGAAAGATGTCAGGTGTCTTGTGCGACCACAGAATCAACATAAAGGTTAAAGGAAGTAGTAAGATCAGCTTTGATGTATGAAGCAGAAATACTGCCAGTAAAGAGAGTGGAAGAGAAGAAATTGGATACGGTACAGATGAAAATGCTCAGGTGGATGTGTGGAGTAACAGAAATGGACAGGATCAAAGGTGAAAGAATAAGAGGTACTACTAAAGTCGTAGAACTATCAAATAAGGTCTAGGAAAGAAGACTGCAGTGGTATGGCCATGTGATGAGAAGGGATGGGACATATGTAAGGAAGAGAGTGATGCAGATGGAGGTGCCTGGTGGGAGAGCAAGAGGAAGACCGAAGCTAAGGTAACCAGGTGGAGGAAAGCTGTCAGAAACATGGACCCCACATAGAAATGGAAAAGATGCAGAGAAAGAACAAACATATATACCCCATATATATAATATATAAAAGATATATATATATATAGAGAAATAAATATATATATATATATATATATATATATATATATATATATATATATATATATATATATATATATATATACTGTATATAGTTCTTATTTCTCTGCATCTATATGTAAAATTACGACTGGAGACCACTGGGCACAAAACATGATCAGCTGAAGGAACGTTCCACCAAAATTATCAAAGAAAATCTGAAAATTGGTGAAGTATATTCGAAGACCTGCAAGACACGTAATCGGTAAACAAATCTTCTTTTGCTTATGTAGCCTATATAGTTAGTTGAACAGTCCAGTACTTAAATGCGAAAACGTCAATGACAAAGGTCATGAATATTAGTTCTAATATTCACTGCAAATAACTGAGGCTTATATGGAAAAATGTTTAATGTAACACAAAATGAGTAATGCATCTACCTATTTCTTTACTGCACCTGAATATTCTGAAATGTCCAAAACAGACTAAAAGCTCTTCTGCAATGAAAACTAAAATTCCTTTTAATAACTCAGCATTGTGAGTCATTTCAGGTTATGAGATCTTAAAAGAAAACGTGTGAACAGGCGAACTGGGACAGGAGTAGAATTATTGAAGCATCCTAAAAGAAAACCTAAAGTCCGCACTCCATTCTACCTTTACTTGGCTGTTCTTGTACAACTTCGGATTAACAAAACAACGACCCAGGGGGAAGACTCTGAACATAAAAAGCAACGTCATGATACATAAAAAGGGTCTTACACGCACCCTGAAACCATTTTTAATCCATATATGCGTGTTTTAGTCATGAAGTATGTCTTGGCCACGCTCAAAAATCGTATGCCCGCATTTCTATCGTTCCAAAGTATCGGTGTGTTTCATATTTCACAGTACGTATTACTACTGAATCGTTAAGTTTCCAATTAGTGCAAATCATCCATATCATTATTTGGAATGGTTTTTGTAAATTAGCAAACTGACTCACACCTGAACGTGTAACCACAAGTTAAAATGACAGAATCATATAGCTGTGTGTATTCAGCTCGAAACTGGAGCAAATAAAATATGTTAATATGGGTATATTTATATATAAGCCGCAGAGCCACTTTTATTACCAGCAGAGTAATGTTTGCCTCTCTTCCAAAGATGATGTTTAGCCCTACTTCTAAAATGTTGAGTTATTTCAAAGGCAGATTCATTAACTCTCCTCCCTTTTCTTTTTCCTCTCCAATCACTTTCCCTCTTATTTCTTTCTTCTCAATTTTGTGCTTCTGTCATGTTCTTTTTTTCGGGCCTGATCTTAATAAACGTATAAAAAAATCAAAAAAATCACAGTTTTATATCTAGACAGATCCCATACACAGGTCATTTGTTTTAAAAGTCATTAGGCCAACCCACTGTTTTCGTATAGCTGCTACAAGTTTTATGCAAAACCCATCTGGAAGCATACCAAATCATATCCAGCGCTTGCTTCTCATCAAGTGTGTGACCGATACTGTAACTGCGTTAGGAGGTTCTGAAATATGTTGCTTACAAACCTAAGTCATTTAGTCATATAAAACCCGATACTAATTGAAGTGACAGAGGATTTCGATATGGAAAACTTCAGGTGATTTATAGGTCTCCTCAACATGTTACGTTTTTTAGGAAAACCCTTCCTCATACAGCCATGAAATTAATGTTATGGCAAGGAAAATAAATGCAAAAATATTTCATATACAAGAACTAATGCACAGACACACACGCATACACACACACACAAACACACGCACACACACACAAATATATATATATATATATATATATATATATACACACATATATATATATATATATATATATATATATATATATATACATATACATATACATATACATATATATGTGTGTGTGCGCTCGCGTGTGTAAATATATAAGCATTTTCATTATTATGATGCCAAATTTGTTCTACGAAACCCATTTCAAGTTTTGCTATAGAATTCTATGTACACCTCTAACCCCTGGAATTGTACACGAAAATATAATTTTATGCATTCAATTTAATTAGCGAAAAAGTCCCCTAAACAGAAGTCATGAAAATGAAAACTGATTATGTTTTGTTTGGTAAACAATTTCATCACTCTTGAAATGAGACTCTATTGGCTTCATTTGGATATGCTTTAAATAATTTTGCGTGGCAATATACATCAGACTTATCTTTATTTAGTGTCAATACCTGCGTGCGAGCAGTGACGGAATAGGTTTATGATTTTCAGTCAAACAAAAGCCTTTGATTTTTATATGTCATTTGGACGCAAGTTCAAAAATAATCAGTAGAAACCTTTTGAAATTTATCTGAAGTATCTGGATAACTGTGAGAACAATCTCATTTCCATTCTAAAGCTCATTAAAGTTGGCAGACAATGCCAAGGAGGAGGCCACTGTGTGAGCAAACTTCTTGATTTTTCTTCCACTTTAATGAGGACAACAACAGTATAGTGCTTTCTCGCAAAGGCTTCATTCTCCTGCCGAATCATCAAACCGAATTTCGGTCTCACAAGATGATGAAAGCAGTGGCGGTGCTGCCCGCAAGGGTCTGATGGTGATTCTTTAGATTCTGTTCAAATATTGTGAGTCACGTTTTGGGAAGTTTGATGAGCTTCAATGAAATAGAAGAGCTATTGATGTCCATATATTAGTATAATAAACATGTAAACACACACACTAACAGAAGGATCCACAGTAATACTCTTGTTTATAAAGACGATCATTTTACAAGTGCATTTCGTCTTTTTAAACAAGAGCATTACTGTGGATCCTTCATTGATATGTGTGTGTATATATATATATATATATATATATATATATATATATATATATATATATATATATATATATGTGTATATATGTATGTATATATATATATATACATAATATATATATTATATATATAATTATATATATAATATATATTATATATATAAACAACTTTCTGATAGTTGGCAATTCTGTGTGGCTTAAGGAAAATGTTGGTAACTCTGTTTACACTCATGAAGAGACTGAGATAGGCTTGGTGGGGTTGGGGAGGCCCAGAAATGCAGTGTGGAATGGTTAGAGAGGGATAGGCAGGCATCTGACTTTCCTAGAGCTTTTTATGCTTTATATTTTTATGTTTATGCTTTTTCCACATTTTATTAAAGGATATGTACCGTATTGTACTGTAACTTGTAATGAAATAATATATCAAGCACAAAGGAAAAAACAGGATGTATGGTACAGAGAAAGAGAGAGAGAGAACAACAACTGAAGTATCGCTTACGTTGAAGCTTATAACACACATTCCTTCAATTTTTTATCTTTGTTTCATGCTATTCTAATTTATGTAACCACTGTACTTTTTCATCCTTTATTTTTACCAACCCGAAAGATAATCACAATCGTGTGCATAGGGTACGTACATTCGCACAAACTCCTTTGCTTTGTGTGATGACATCAAGACAAGGTATAAATAGCACGTGTTGCCAGCATCTACAAACTCGCATTTTAAATATCTTCACGTAATTAGAGATGAAATATCAACAGTGATAAAATATCCTCTTGATTACTGTTATATGTGTAATGATCATACTTAAGAGTTAATTAAACTTGTAATGAAGGGTTACTGTACTGTGAATCAAGCAAAGCAAAAAAAAAGGCAACATGTGATACTGCGCTAAGAAACACACATACGAACACACACACAAAACGAAACAGGTAGAGAGAAAGAGTTAGTTTTCGTGATTGTTAGCCTACTGGCTAAAAAGCACGGTATCACCAGACACATTATGAAATGTCACCTTGTTTATCGCTTTTTATTGGCTGGTAAGGGATATCTCATCAGTTTACTAATGTATGGTAGAAGGTGCGAGGGTGGATAAGCATTTGCACTTTTTGTAAGCTTTCTCGCTATTGGAAGAAAAATGTACGTCATTGTAATTTTTTGCTTTTTAATGGATGATAGACAGCGTCATCAACATATATGCTAATTGGCTACATCCGAAAATACAAGTGCACTTGATAAAAAAAACATTTTCCTTCTTTGTAGAGCTTATGCGTCATCAGGCGCTTGCTTACACTGTTTGCGAGTGCCGTGCTAACGCGATACAATTAAGTGAGCATGTGGTTTTCATAGCAGTCCCTGCAGCATCGCATGTCACGCTTGTGTTGTGTGTGGTGCTGTGTATTTTGTGTATGGCCCCACCTCATCCTAAGAGGGTGAGAACGGTGTTGACCCTTCATCATAAACTCGAAATCACTGGGAAAAAATGGAGCAAGGTTAGTCTAGGTTACATATCATGGAGGTGTACAGTATTGCCCGGCCAACTTTGCATGATATCAAGGCATCCCAGGACAAGCTGACCTTTTGCAAGGTCATGACAAAGGAACTTTATGAGGACACTGACCAGTCTACCTTGATGTGATTTTGCCAACAAGGGGCTGCTGACATGAACGTGAGCGGTGCTGATTTGAAGGCTGCAGCTATGTAGGTTGCGAACTTTAAGGTGTCCGAAGGATGACTGTTTCGATTTAAGATTCAACACGGGTTTTCTAATGAGAAAACTCCTGGTGAAGCTTTGGATGGTTCCGAAGAGGAAACAGAGGAATTTCAACTAAAGGGAATTCCCTTTGTTGATGATGATGTGCCAGGTTCATCCAGTGAGGAACCTGATGTCTATTTGTCAACTCTAAATGACCAGGACCCTCTAGAAATCAAGAAGGTACCGGAGGCACAGGACCTCGATGATGTTGTAATGTAGGAGGAGGAGGAGGAGGAGGAGGAGGAGGAGGATTGCTCTGAGTATCAAGCTTTCAGTTAAATTGTGATGCTTGTTGTTCACATGCACATGCAGACACACACACACACACACACATATATATATACATATATATATATATATATATATATATATATATATATATATATATATATATATATATATATATATAAACATAAACACTCATACATATATATATATATATATATATATATATATATATATATATATATACTATAAACATATATATATATATATATATATATATATATATATATATATATATATATATATATATATATATATATATGTATGTATGAGTGTTTATGTTTATACGGTGTTGACAAGGCAGGGTGAGGAAGGGTACAGAGTTACCCATGAACACTAGTACATTTTCTTAAGAGCCCTTATCTGGATTTTGCCATTATCCAACAGGGCCTTGGCTCTATTAATCCGGATAATCAAGGGATTACTGTATATATAAATGTGAGTGTATGTCTGTGCGTATGTATGTCTGTGTTTATATTACTAAAGTTCACATATAACTCTTCTTCCTAGTTTGAAGCATATATATATTCCCATAAAATGATTCGTAATATTTGAGCATAATCTAAAGAATCACCAATATACCCCAAGCAGGCAGCACCTCAACTGCTTTCATCATAAATTGGACAGTCTCTTCTGAGACCAGAATTCGCTTTGATAATTCTGGCAGAAGAATGAAGCCTGGGCGAGAGAGCACTTTATTACTGTTGTCCTCATTGAAGTGGAGGAAAATCATGACATTGACTCACGCGATTGCCTCCTCCCTGCTCCTGTCTTCCTCTTTAATAAGAGGAGCTTTACAATGGGGAGGAGCTTGTTCTCACAGTTATCCAGATACTTCAGTAATTCTCTGCTGTTGCCGTTACTGATTATTTTTAGACCCGCGTCCCGATATCTTATGAATGCTAGAAAGCTTTTATTTGATTATTAAGTAATGAAACTCTTCTCTCACTGCATGAGATTGAAACTGCCCCAGTAAAACTAATAACTCAAGTCCTCATCTACCATACGTATAGAATATATAAATAGCCTAAAATGTAATCAAAGCAATGAAGTTGACAGGCATCTCATTTGAAGAGGAATGAAATTTTTTCCCCAAAAAAATACAATATGTTCTTATGTTTACGGGCTTCACTGATTATATGGTATGGACAATATTATATTTTCAGAGATAAAAATTTCCTTGTAGAGTTTCAGAAGTAAGAGATATCCATAGAATTCTAAAACAAAATTTGTACTGGGCTTAGAAGAAGTTTGACTCTGTAATAATAAAAAGTGCTTGTAAAGTCACCATGGTTTTTTTACGGTTTGTTTGTCTATGCGTCAAAAAGTAATTGAAGAATTTTTAAGATATTTTTTTTTAAATCTGTAAATATAGTAGATCCAGCTGGTCTTATACTAGCACGGGTTGTTGCACCTTGAGATGCAAGAGGAATACCCTGTAGGTGATGAGACGACAGAAATGTTTCATTTCATTCGTTATTTTTTTTTTTTTAATGAATGTAATGCCACGCTTTCTTTCTCCTGAACGCGGCCACGAAAGGTGTACAGTGAATAAAACAGGAGTAATTATTATGTGACAACTATCCATAAATGAAATAGACAGTGTAAAACTATCGAAACTATGTAGGTAAAACAGCTGACATTTCTTGGAATGATAACAGATTTAATTAAGAATGTAACTGTGTTCGGTAGTAATGACAATTGAAAACAATCCTATTTTCTCTTTCTAATTGCGATGCAGTTCGAGATTTATTCATTCTATCAAAGCACCACCAAATTCAATCCACCTTTTACAGTGTGATGTATTGTGGTCAGACAAACAAAAAAGAAACCGGCACACAGGGTGAACACATAACCTGTGGCCAGCTCTATTGGTGATAGCAAAAAAAGACTTGTATTTTAAACCTAGAGGTCTACGATTTAATAAGTTCAGTAATTTCACACAAGATTCCCCCTTCAGTAAAACATTTGAAATTTTTGCATCAAGTGAAACCTAAGTTTTAATTGAAAACAACGATAAACGTATCAATTTTCTCTTAAAATAAATAAAATAAGAAGTTATAATTAACCACAGAAATTAATTCAATAACGTTAACAAAGAGACTTAATTACGCTCTTTTTAAGTCAGACAGCTTACTCAACAAATATTTTCTTAGCCTTTAAAAATGTCCTTTGTTCTAGGAAAGTGACTAGGAGAGAGAGATAACAGATAATTATCTCCATCAGAGATTTTAAAACGTTTCCATATCATCAAAACAAGCTCATAAATCCTATTCTTGGTTGATTTTGGTGGGAAGCAAAAGAATGATGTGAAAATTCATCAAGGATGAAGACTAATTCGTGTCCCTGAAATCGAAACAATTAACCAGAATTAAGGCTTCCTAAAACTCATTTCTCAGAGGTAAAGCCAATATCATAATTAAAGTTTTGGGCTTCCACTTGCAATATACAAAATTCTCATGATATGACTAGTTCACAAAATAATGAATTGCGGGCGGTCTCTGTCCTCTCTCGCACGCAGGCGCACGCACACATACACTCACCCACACGCACATACATTGAATATCAGCACATTTGTAAATGGATGTGAAAATTGTTTACTGTCATTCCAATACCTCACTTGCAAACGACAGAAAATAAGGCATGCACAGAATTGTTAATATTTCTCTAAACATCTAAACATCTACCTTGACTTTTTTCTCTACACTGCGCATGTAAAAAGGTAATTGAAGATCTTTTTAGTTAAGGCTATAAACGAAAACATTTTACACGGTGAAAAATGGCTTTCATCAGTTTACCAGTTTCTTCTGGGAGGTTTCTTTCCCCTTCATAGATTCTCTCTTCCTGTGGGCTTACTCAGCTTTATCACCTCTACCTTGTACGGTCCTGAGCTTTCCAATGTCTCCCACTCGTATGTTTTCTACGTTTTCCATTTCCTTATTTTTCTGGGTTTCTTCAGCTTTTCTGTTATTTCTTTCTCTGAATTTACTCAACTTCAAGTCTTCCTTTTCGGTAGGCTTTTCCATACTCACAATCCTTCATTCTAATGGGAATCTCCAGTTTTCCATATCTCTCATTCGGTGGTTTGTTCAGCCTTCCAGTTTATCATTTTTATGGGTTTCTCTAGCTAATCTTTCCCATTTGTAGGTTCTCTCAGCTTTCCATATTCTCATTTCTATGGGTTTCTTCAGCTTCTTAATCCTTTTTTCTGGGAGTTTACTCAAATTCAGGTCTTCACTATCTGTAGAGTTTCCAGCTTCACAATCCTTAGCTCTGGCTTGTTTTCCTAGATATTCCTTCAATCTTTTTCTTCTGTTTGAGCTTCTTCAGCTTTCTAGTAACTCTCAATAAGGGCTCCGCAGGATTCAAGTCTATCAACAACGGTTTCTGCATCTTTTCTGTCTGTTCTCCATGTATTTCTAGTTCTCTATCTCTGTTCCCTCTGGGGTTCCTCATATTCTGTTTCTGTTATTTCTCAGGTTACTTCATAGCTTCTCTTTTGCATTTGCTCTTAGAGGCACAGCATCGCCTATACCACTGGCTTTAACATAAAATATCACACACCAAAAGCTCTGCAAAACTCACAATTTACCTTTAGACAGTACCTCTGGACTCTCTCTCTCATTGAACCACTCCTGAATTTACAAATATGTTTTATGTATCATTCTGCAAGCATATTTAAAGCATAATAATAAAGTCACATCTTGCAGACTGCTTCTCATAAAATGTGTAGATGTACCTCAAGGAAAGGCCTTTGAAGTATATCTCTCTCAAACATAGTCACGAAAACGGACCTTAAGTCATCGAAGCACATAGTGATATGAATTGTAATGCCACAAAAAGTGTATTTTTCAAAGGGAGGAATTCACTGACTAGCAGCTGCAAAGGTGAATGGTTGCGTCTGAGGAAAATGAACTTAATGGAGAAAACTGTTACCAGTAAATTACATGCGAAACACAGGTTTGCATGCAATACAAAAAAGTAAAACAAAAACCAAAAATGTTTTAGTTCAGTTACATTCATAATCGAAGTTGCTGGTCATGTTCATGTCTGCTAATTTTAAAGCTACACACACACACACACACAAGCACAAAAGCACAAGCAAAACACACATATATATAAAAACATATATATATATATATATATATATATATATATATATATATATATATATATATATATATATATATATATATATATATATATATATATATATATATTTATATATATATATATATATATATATATATATATATATATATATATATATATATATAATGTACATACACACACTTACATATACATGTAAGTTAGAAATTTCTTTGAAACACGTGCTCATGTGTTGATTAGTTCCATCATATTCACGCTGAAGGGGTAATCTGAATGTAATGCCACCAACTGACTCACTGGTGGGTCGGGAAGCTGGGTGAAATTCTTAAGCCTTCCCTGGAAAATCATCAGTTACAGACATACCTACATTCCAACTTCTTTGATAACCTGTTTGGGTCAACGGATATGGATAGCGCCCAGGCCTTTCATTTTAGAGACCAGGGTTCGATCCTGATGTGAGTCAGAAATTATATATATATATATATATATATATATATATATATATATATATATATATATATATATATATATATATGTATGTATGTGTGTATGTGTGCACGTTTATGTGCATCTTTACTATATTACTATATGTCTATGCACAGCTTTTACTTTTCACTTAACCCATTAAGAATACCCAGCAAGTAATTCTCACTAATAAGCAGAAAGTAAAGAACCACCATTAGACACAAGCAGGCAGCACCTCCACTGCCTTTATCATAAATTGGACAGCCTCTTGTAAGACCAAGAATCGCTTTGATGTTCCGGCGGGAGAATGAAGCCTTGGCGAGGGAGCACTTTATTGTTGTTGTCCTCATTAAAGTGGAGGAAAAATCATGACGGTTGCTCACACAATGGCCTCCTTGCTGGCGTTGTCTTCTTCCTCTTTAATGAGCTGTACAATGGGAAGGAGCTTGTTCGCACAGTTATCCAGACACTTCACCATGTCTCGGCTATTACTGTAACTGATATTCGCATAGCCTATTGATTTCTAAAGGTTTCTTATAGAATTTCTCCTGATACTTTTTGGGCCTTTATTTTATTAAAAGTATTGAACTGTTCTGTCAATGCATTCAAAGACTGACATTGCCCCATTTTAACTGAATTACTTTTGAACCTGTGTCCAAATATCCTACAAAAACCAGAGGCTTTTATGTGACTGAAAATTATTAACCCAGTCTGTCACTGCATGCGAAGACTGGCATTGCCCACTCAAAACTAAATAAAGATAAGTCTTCACCTCCCATACTGAATACATATTTCCACCAAAATGTAATCAAAGAAATATCTAAACGAAGTTAATCAGAATCTCATTTGTGAGGAATGAAACTGTTTGCCAAACAATACGCAAAAGGATTTTATATTCATAACCTATGTTTAAGGATGCGTTTTCACTTATTAGATGGAACTGACATTAATATATTTTCTTGTGAGTTCCACCGATAAGAGATGTACACAGAATTCTATAGCAAAACTCTCAATAGGCTTCTCAGAACAAATTTGGCATCGTAATAATGAAAAGTATTTATGCATTCACCCATGTTATGGTTTATTTGTCTGTCTCTCTCTCCTCGCACATAAAGAAGTAACTGAGGAATTTAATGAAATTTTGAAAAAATCTGAGAGAGGATTTTTCTTTTTTTGAGTGACTCACATAATATGTACTCAGTACATGGTTTATTGTTTATAATTTTCAGTTTTAGATTCAGCTGACCTTATACTAGAATAGGTTCTTGTTCCTTGAGCTGTGCGGGGAATATCTTTAGCTGTACGAGGAATACCTTCAAGTGATGAAATGAAAGAAATAGTTTCACTCCATTCAATATGTTTTTGTTATGAATGTAATGTTAAGTCTTGATTCCCCTAAATGCGATAACGAAAAGTATATAGTGAATGAAACTGGAGTCTGTATTGTGGGGTAAATAATAAAATTACATTTTTAAAATTCAAATATGATTTTTATATATAAAAAAGAACTGGTTTTCAGATATCAAAGCAGTAGCAAAATTCCACTGTAGTCCTCGCAATTCACCATTTATTCTTTGATGCACTGTGATCAAACAAACAAATAAAACAAACACACGGTGAATACATGACTCCTGATAAACTTTCTTTGTGATAGCAATAAGATTTGTATTTTAAACCTGAAACTCTACGGTTTAATAAGTTTAGTAATTTCCTGCAAGATTCTCCCTTCAATAACACGCATGAAATTTCTTTATCTAGGAAAAGCTAAGTTTTTGTAAAAAAATACATGATGACATTTCTTTCGAAACTCATGAAATACTTTATCTTCATCGTAAGAGAAGTGATTTCAGTAATGATTGTCAAGAAACTTAAATATGTTCTTTGCAACAAAACAGCTGCTTACTCAACAAATATTTCTTTACCCTTTAAAAATGTCCTTCGTAACAAGAGAGAGAAGGAGTAGATTACTACCGTCATCAAAGCTTTTGAAACATTTCCATATCATCAAAAACTCCTATTTGTCGTTGATTTTGGTGGGAACCAAAAGAATACTGTAAAAATTACACAAGAATAAAAACCAAGCTCGTGTCACTGGAGCCGAAATAATTACTCAAAATTAAGGATTCCTAAAAACTCATTTCTCAGAGGTAAAGCCAATATCAAAATTAGTATTTTGGATTTTCACTCGCAATATACAAAAAAAAAAAAAAAAATCATAAAAATGACTGTCATTCACAAGATCCATGAATTGCTCGAGCTTTTCTTTCTCTCCCCGCACCCTCTCTCACACACAAACCCACACACATGTATAAAAACACTTACCCAACCACACCCACATTGCATATTACCACCTTTGTAAATGGGTGTGAAATATGCATAACTGGTTCCTTATAGTAAGGGCAATTTATCACAATTTGCGAACGACGAGAAAATAATTTATGTATACAATTATAAACATTTCTCTAAACATCTACCTTAATTGTTACTGTGGATTTTTCTTTCTGTGGGGTTACAAAGCTTCATCACCTCTACTTGTGCGGTTCTCCAGCTTTCCAGTCTCTCCCATTCGCAGGTTACCTCACTCATCTTTCTAATTTCCCATTTTTATGTGTTTCCTTAGCTTTCTGTGAGTTCATTTAAATTTCAAGTCTTCTCTTTCTGTAGGTGTTTCCAGCTTAGTAATTTCTCATTCTGGTGGGTTTTCACAGACATTCCTTTAATAGTTTTTTTTTTCTGTTTGGGCTACTTCAGTTTTTCAGAGTGGGCCTCACAGGTGTCCAGTCCCTCTCCACGGCGGTTTTTTTTCCTGGTTTCTGCATCTTTTATGCCTGTTCTCTCTCTAGGTTTCTTCAATGTCTCTGTTTCGTATTTACACTAAGCCTTGTTGGATAGGGACACCGCATCACCTGTGCCATTGGTTTTTCCACTGAATATCATACACCAAAAGCTAAGAAGAAAATCACAATTTCTATTAATACGGTACATCTGGATTATCCCTCATTCACTCGCCCTGCTGATTTTATTAATATGTCTTATGCATTATTCTGCCTGCATATCTAAAGCATAATAATCAATGCATTATAAAGTGCGTGACTGTACCTCAAGGAAAGACCTTTGAGGTATGTCTCTAGCAAACCGATGAAAATGGGTCTAAGGTCATCTAGGCACATAATACCTCTGATAAGAACTGAACGCCACTAGAGATATATTTTTCAAAGGGTGAAAACTCCTTACAAGCAATTGCACATAACCACTAAAACAAACATATACATTTTTATATATATATATATATATATATATATATATATATATATATATATATATATTGTGTGTGTGTCTGAATATATCTGTTTGTATGTATCTATGTATGAGTGTCTCTGTGTTTATATTGTTATATAAGTACACCTATATCTCTTATTTCTCATTTGAAGCTTAGAAATTTTCCATAAAGTGATTCACAGTATTTGAGTTTGAACAGAATCTAAAGAATTACCATCAGACCCATGCAGGCAGCACCTCCACTGCCTTTATCATAAATTGGACAGCCTCTTGTAAGACCAAGAATCGCTTTGGTGTTCCGGCTGGAGAATGAAGCCTTGGCGAGAGAGCACTTTACTGCTGCTGTCCTCATTAAAATGGAGGAAAAATCATGACGTTTGCTCACACAAGGGCCTCCTCGCTGGCGTCTTCTTCCTCTTTAATAGACTTCACAACGGGAAGGAGCTTGTTTTCACAGTTATCCAGACACTTCAGTTGGCCTCATCTGTTACTTTTACTGATAATGGTACCGCCAATATTTAGTAAGGTCTGTTATAAAACTTCCACAGATTATTTTTGGCCCAGCGTCTTGACTTATTAGAAATGAAACCCTCCTGTCAGTGCATGCAAACGCTGACATTACTTCATTAAAGCTGAATGATATGAAGTCATCACTTACCATAAGTACTGAATACATATGGCCCAAAACGCAATCAAAGCAATATCTACATGGAGTTAACGGGAATCTCATTTGAAGAAGAATGAAATTCATTACTGAACTAAAGGCAATATGATCTTATATTCATATTCACGATCTTTGTTTATGGGTCAGTTTTCACTAATTAAATGGAATGGACGGTATTATATAACTCTTACAGTTTCCGTGGTAAGGACGTACATAGAATTCTACGGTAAAATTTCTACTGAGCCTCTTAAAATAAATTTGGCACCATTATAATGAAAATGTTTATATATAAAATTATATATATATATATATATATATATACACACATACACATACACACACACACACACACACACACACACACACACACACACACATATATATAT
Organism: Macrobrachium rosenbergii; assembly: GCF_040412425.1. Lineage (NCBI taxonomy): Eukaryota > Metazoa > Arthropoda > Malacostraca > Decapoda > Palaemonidae > Macrobrachium > Macrobrachium rosenbergii. Next base: position 26,131,744 of record NC_089770.1, on the reverse strand, counting down.
ATATATATATATATATATATATATATATATATATATTTATATATATATATATATATATATACATATATATATATATATATATATATATATATATATATATATATATATATATATATATATATATATATATATATATATATATATATTGTATATTTTCACCAGTGATTGTTTTGGTTTATTTATCCGTCTCTCTATCCACGTTTGTCAAAAATAAAAAATTTCAATGAATTTTCTAGTTTTGCATTATACACATGTCCACACTAGATGCTTTCTTGTTTACGACTTTGTGTTTTAGTTTCGGCTGGCTTTATATTAGTACGGTTTCTTGCTCCTTGAGTTGTAGGAAAAAAATACCTTTATGGTGATGAGATGAAAGAAATATTTTCATTTCATTCATTGTTTTCTGTAATGAATGTACTACCACGCCTTACTTAATGGAACTGGAGTACGTTATAAATATTCAGAAACGTACTTTACAAAATCAAAAGAATTAAAATATTATTTGTTAGTGAAACACCTGATAGTTTTTAAGCTGATAATAAATTCAAATAAAATCATAACTATGCTAGGCAACGATGGTCATGAAAAACAATCCTGTATTCGCTGCCCAGCTGTGATCCATTTCGATACTTATTCAGCCTATCAAAGCGGCAACAAAATTCCATCGTAATCCTTGTAATATACCATACACTGCATGATGTATTGTGATAAAAAAAAAACTAACACAGGATAAATGCATAACCTCCTGCCAGCTTTGCTGGTGATAGCACTATTATTTGCATTTTAAACCCAGAGCTCTTCGAATAATAAGTTCAGTAATTTCATGCAAGATTCTCCCTTCAATAAACAATATGAATTTTTTATCAAGTAAAAGCAAAGTTTTCGTCGAAGAAATAAATAACAATATAAAGTTACCATCATCCTGAGGGCAGTGACTGCAGGAATGATTTATCGATAAAACTGCAATCTTCGCTTATTTAAGAAATATTTTCTTCCTCTTTAAAAATGTACATTCTCATACGAGTAGGAAAAGGAGAATAGATAATTATCTTCGTCAGAGATTTTCAAACGTTTCCATATCACCAAAGCAGAATTAACTTCTATTTCTGATAGAGTTTGGTGGGCTATAAAAGAATAATGTGAAAATTCAACGGAGATAAAGCATATTCGGGTCTCTGAAATCGAAGCAATTAACCAAAATTAAGGCTTTCTAAAACTCATTTCTCAGAGGTAATGTTTGACTTCCACTTGCATTATACAAAAACTCTTACATATGACTGTTGTTTACAAGATCTTTGAACTGCTATCTCTCTCTCTCTCTCTCTCTCTCTCTCTCTCTCTCTCTCTCTCTCTCTCTCTCTCTCTCACACACACACGCACACATACTGAATATCACCACCTTTGTAAATGGATATGAAATCTGCCTAATTTAGTTCCCGTAGTAACGTCAATTTACCACAACTTGCAAACGGAGAGAAAATAAGGTATGCCTTGAATTTGAAATATTTCTCTGAGCATCTACCTTGATTTTTTTTTATAAAGAGAGCAGGTAAAAATTAATGGAATAATTTAAGACTATACCATGTCACTGAAAAGTATTTCAGTTAAGACAATGAATGCAACAGCTTACACGGTGTAATAATGGCCACCATCAGCTTACCGGTTTCTCCTTCAGCTTCATCACCTCTTCTTTGCACGGTTCCTCAGCTTTCCAATGTCTCCCATTCCTGGGTTTTCTCGCCTTTCCAATTTCTCGTTTTTATGGGTTTCCTCAGCTTTCTCGTTACTTCCTTCTGTGGGTTTACTCAATTACAAGTGTTCCTTGATAGATTTCTTTAGCTTTTTGGTTGCTTCTTTCTGTGTGTTACTCAACTTCAAGTGTTCCTTTACAGGTTTCTTTAGCTGTTTTGTTACTTCTTTCTGTGTGTTTACTCAACTTCAAGTGTTCCTTTACAGGTTTCCTTAGCTTTTTTGTTACTTCTTTCTGTGACTTTACTAAACTCAAGATCTTACCTGTCTGTTGGGTGTTCAAGCCTCACAATCTTTCATTCTGAGGGGTTTATCCAAATTCCCCAGACATCTTTTCTTCTGTTTGGGCTTCTTCAGCTTTCCACTACACCCATAATGTGGGCTTCATAAGTTTTCAGTCTCTCTTCGCAGCAGTTTCTGCATTTTTCTCTCTGTTCTTTCTAGGGTTCTCATTTATGTTGTTAGTTCTCTCCGTGATTCCTTATTTTCTCTCTCTGTTCTCTCTGTGGATCTTTATTTCCTGTCTCTGTTCTCTCTGAGTTTCTGCATCTTTTGATGTCCCTTGTCTCAGGTTTTCTTCATCGTTTCTGTCTCTGCTCTCTGTAGGTTTCTTTATAATCTCAAGTTTCTCATCTTCGGAACTATCCAGCTTCCCTGTCTCTTTCCTCTGCGTGGGGATTTATACTGTTTCTAAGTTATTCATCAATAAGAATTTCTTACTCTTTTCTTTAGGAACATCTTCAGCTTTCCAGCCTCCTTTTTTTTTTCTTTTTTGGTCGATTTCAACAGATCTTAGGAAAACATACTGATGTGAGAAGTCTGAGTATATCTCATCCAAGGAAAGGCAAGTTGAAGGGCACTACAAATATACTGAATCTAGAGAGAGGTCATCAATTGCGTCGAAGTGTTACATCAGTATTAGTAACGAAGCAATATTTGACCTTTGGACGGGTTTTTTTTTTCTATGAGGAAGCTATACCTTTTCCCATAATATGTCAATTATTATCATGATTCTGTGTGAAATCATCCTCTGAGAGCGCATTTCCCTTAAGTGTTCTTTTATAAGCCGGAAAAACACAAAAGCTTCTTTGGTTTGTTACATAACAGCAGAAACACCTCTCATATTTTCAGGGTAATTGTTAAAAAAAAAACACGAATAACTTCATTTTAACCACTTCTGCTTTTTCATATTTGTCAGTTTCAGTGATGAATTTCGATCTTGAACAACAAAGCTGTTTTCTGATACAACTTTAAAGAAGACTGCTCGATAGCTTTTGACCTTCAATACACTAGACTTTTTTATCACTTTTCTCCTGTGACTTGCAAAGATCAACAATTCCAAGCCTTTCATATAAAAGTTGAAAGAGCTTGGCTGCCACGTAACTTTTCACATACTCATGTATATATATATATATATATATATATATATATATATATATATATATATATATATATATATATATATATATATATATAGATTACATAATCAGTATTGATACCGATGAATATTTTCATCAAATTTACCACTTGACGCTTCATAACCCTACACGGCGGGCTTGTCAACATCATGTCAAATCCTCTACGTGCACTTCGTACGACCTTCTCGCTTCCTCATTTCAGTCAAATACCTCTTCAGTTGTATTTATTCAGTATTCTCTAAGCCTTCCTCTCCTCCCATCAATTACCATTGGTACACTGTTCATCAAACTGTTCTCCTTCATTCTCTCCGTTCTCTCCACGGATCAAACCACTTCAATAGTATTTATCCATCTTTTCGCCTACACTAACATTTTTACCTTTTTCAATCTCTTAGTCTTTCTTTTTCAACATGAGCAGCATAAATAAGTCGTCTCAGGGAGTTTTAACATTTTTCTCTCATTTATAAAAAACATCCGTAGAGTTGGCTCAACAATTCATTTACCTTCTGTGTTTCACATATTCTGTGTCTCACTTTCAACACCCTACCTCCATTTGTTTCATTCACTTCCAAATACTTAAAACGAATCAGCCATTGTTAACACTCATTACTTCATTTTCCTAGTTACAATCAACAACAACAAACATCAGTCATTCCCAACTCCTTTCACAACCCTTTTTCTTATTCCACAATATTGCCTATAAATCTAATGACCTTTCTCTAACTTAATACAGTCTGGTCTCATAACATCCTCTTACACCAAACCAGTTACCATCTTATCTTCAGACTCGAACATACGCTATGTTTTCATCATTATCAATTTAAGTAACTTCCGGCAAATTACCCTCCATACAATACATCTTCAGCACCTTTCACTTTCCAGTTCGGCCTTAAGCTTTTACAAGGTGCTTGCATACACAACAAAAACACAACTTTTTGTAAACTCGCAACTCCCCAAAAAAACTTTTTTTTTATGATAAAACAGTTGATCCATATAAGTACTGGTCTAATGCACTCAAGTTCTCTATACAAACCTCCAGTTACGCATATTTTCTCAATTATAATTCTACCATAAACCTTACCAAGTTTACTAAGTAACTACTAAAATCTTCTGTCCTTATACATAGGAACAATGTATTTCCTTCCCCATCCACCTTGGAACCCTTCTTACACCTACAGTAGATATACCTTACGCACACTGGCCTACAACTCAACCTCCTGTATATATATGTATTTTCCTTTTACAATACAGCTTTCCCTCCTAAGGATTAAGTGGCGCCAGATGAGCAAAACCTTCTTGTTTCTCGGCAAGTTTTTAGGTATGCGGCTGATTAATCCACTCTCTCTTGGCCACTCATCTGTGCCACATACATTCACTGGTTGCACCTTACAAACAGGCGGTGAGGGTAAAACAACCAGACCCATCTGTAAATGGGTACCAGCATTAAAGAATTACTGGGGTAAGGAAATGGACATGAGGCTAACAGTCTTATACATAAAGTCTTCC
>NC_089770.1:26117071-26122071 GCF_040412425.1 Macrobrachium rosenbergii | reverse complement strand
TAACTGTAAGCATAGCGCTCATAACCCCTCCCCCCTAAAAAAAAAAAAAAGCAGCACAGAAAGGCTGTAACACAGCATTTAAAGGAAAAATGATAAACTGTTTGCAGTCACTTTTTTCCTAAAGAAATGAATCATTTTCTTTTGGTTTTTAAAAGACTACCATTTCAATATATTTCAACTTCAACAGGCGGTTATTTTAACGGGTATGCGGCAGTGATTAAGAGAAAAACGTCATCCTTATCAGAGTAAGTTATATTTTATTTCATTCACGGTTTTTCCAGTCATCACTGTTTTCTTCACTAATGTGCAGTCAGTGCTCATCGCTCTGAACAGCGTGCGTTGAATGGAAGACGCTTCCGACTCATTTGCATAACAAAGAAATCGAATCGGGCGAGAGCGACTGAGTTTTTCGTATGCTACTGAAAAGATTAATCGTTGTTCTCATAATAAACAACATCCTTGTTTCAATAACACTGAGATGGGGCCTCAAGGAAGGTGATTTCTTCCCTCCCCTAACCCCACAAAAAGGATGTTTTTGGAACTGCTCTTATCTGGCTTTTTTTTTAAAGGTTGTGCCCGAAGCCTTAAAAAAACTGTATTTATTTCACTGAATCAAACGTCTTTTATCAATCAGTCCCCTAGTCAATTTTTCAGTTGAAACATTCAAACGAGTGAAAAATGCGCCGAAGTTATACGATTATGGCTAACTTTAACCTTAAATAAAATAGAGACTACTGAGGCTAAGGCTGCAATTTGGTATATTTGATGATTGGAGGGTGGATGATCAACACACCAATTTGCAGCCCTCTAGCCTCGGTAGTTTTTAAGATCTAAGGGCGGACAGAAAAAGTGGTCGGACAGACAAAGCCATCTCAACAGTTTTCTTTTACAGAAAACTAAAACTGAGTTCTTTTATTCAATTTAATTAGTCTCTCAGGAGGGGAGAAGGGAATAGAGTTCTTTCAGCTTCTCTTTCAAACATTTCACTCAGAGTAATTTTTCTTCGTGCTTCTACCGGCCTTATTACTCTCGACTTATCAGCCCTCCCTTTTGCTCCTCTTCCTTCACCAATGCACTCTTCCTTATTATCATTTTCCCACTACGTCATCCTTCTCCTCATACCTCATTTCCTTCAGTGTACCAGGATATTTTTTTCTTGTCTTCCTTCTCTGCTCCTTATCTTTCCTTCACAACTTTTTCCTCTCCCTTATCTTTCTCCAAGTCTTCCTCTTCCTTTTCTTCCTTATACTCTTGCCGCCTTTCCCTGCTGGTTCTTACAGTCCTCCTACTCCCCTTCTTCCTCTTCCTAACTTTCCGCTCACTCTTTCTATTTCTACACCTTCTTTCCTTTCTCTACCTTCTCCTCTTCTTCATAACCATCTCTTCTTTCTACTGGCCCTACCCTCCTCCTCCCTTAGCCCATCTCGCCCTTTTCTCCTCCTCCTCCTCCTCCTCCTCTCCTTGAGTCCTTGACAGTGTTAATGGTCGCCGGAACGGAATATCGCCTTTTGTTGCACACCTTATTTCGCCAAAAATAATTTCTTGTGAATTTTTTCAGAAACCTCACTCTCGTGTCAGATGAAAGAGCGAATCTCTCTCTCTCTCTCTCTCTCTCTCTCTCTCTCTCTCTCTCTCTCTCTCTCTGGGCCTTATTTTTTGGACGTTAATAATTCTGAAAAGATTTTTTGGTTACTGATCACTTTCCTACACTTTCCCCCCACCACCCGGCCCCCTTCTTGCAATTGCCCCTTCTTATGCCCACTTCCTCCCCTTTCTTTTCCTCTCACTCTCCCATTCCCTCTTTACCATCCGTCCTCTTATTTCCCAATCCTCCTTTTCATTTATATATTCTTATTTAGGAAATCATCTGCAACAATATCAGTTCCTTAGCTGGTGGCTTTAAAAGACATATTTCAATGTTTAAATAAGACTGGTCTATCAAAGGAACTGCTGAGGCTTCCACTTTGAAGAGTGTTAAGAAAACATTTCCAGGTTAAGCCTCACCTTTGCAAAGTCGCAGATTTCTCAGATGTTCCATTGTGACCGAAGTAATCATTTAGTGTCACACGGAATCTTAAATTTTTTTGAATTCCTCGAAACCTTTAAAAGAAAGTAAGCTACTTTAAGGGAAATGATTAAAAATCTTTTCTAAAAGGAAATCATTTACCTTCAAATAATTCAAGTATGATGGGGAAAACCTCTGGTTTACTTCTGTAGGATGATCACACAAAACACGTCTTGCTAACATATCTTTGGTTTGCAGGGTTTCGAGTCCGCTCCTCTTTGCCCACCTTCAACCTATGGAAGTATTAAAGATTCCTATAACCTCCCTATTTTTAAAAGGCGATTCTATAATTTCCATCTAAACGATACCAAACCCTCTGCTTTAAACCCCGAAGCCGGGTAAAGCTAGTGCCATGAAGTTTCCCATTCCATCGGACTCAATATGAAATATTCTCCGCATACGGTTGTCTCTGGCACCATTCCCTATGCCCTATACCCTGTCTTCTTCCTGATTCTCAACAAGAGAGGTGCTATCACATACCCTGCCAGCATCCTTTCCTGACCTAGGTTTACATTTGAACCTCTGGACCTCAACATTTTGCTGTCCTGACAGGTTCATGGTTCTGTCCACTTGGTCAAGAAGAATACATTCCTGCATTATCTGATGATCTTAGGTCGCCACCCTTCGCGTTCAGTCTCTGGCGGGCACCCAAAGCAAACGACACTCAGCTTTGCTGATCCTTCGGGCACAAAATTTTTCCACGCAGTGCAAAGATTTTAAAATGAATTTGTTCTTTTATTAGGTCGTAGATGAGGTTGCCTTGTAGGAGAGAACCTTGTAGGAAGACTGACATGCGAGATTCTGAGAGCTTGACATAAACTAAGGGTCGTTCATTAAGGAAGAAAATGCCCGTGCTAACATAACACCTGCCTCAGGGGGCCAATTAGCTTAACGGCGAAGATCCTTGTGCCTGTCTTCGTTACGTTGGAGCACAGTCTATCGGCATGTATCCTGTCGATAGTTATGAAGCTTTAAATAATATATATATATATATATATATATATATATATATATATATATATATATATATATATATTATATTAGTTTGATGTTATCCTTAAATGTACATAAAAATAATAATTGTTGTAGTGAATACGTCATTGCAACAAAAGCTCTTGCAATATACCTTGATGTTTATTACCGTGTTTTCAACAATATAAAATGAAAATTCTACATAAATACTTATAATTCCAAAATGAAACGGCCAAGAATCAGTCATATTTGATCAGAGCGTTTTTGAAATGAGCATGATTGGTGTAGAAACCCACCCAGTTAACTGGTGTGTAAATGCTGGAAAACAAACAACGCAGCCATTGTAATTGGGCAAACAATACTCCAAAGCCAAGAGTTCGCTTTTAATCGAAGCAGGGGTGCCATCAGGGCCCCTCGGAAAATGAAGTTGCATGAGGGATATACTTTGACAGATGTAGCATTACACTGTCTTCTTTTCTTCTTCTTCCGCATCTTTTCCGTGAAAATGAGCCATTTTACTTTCCTTTCTGGTCATCACTGTATTCTTCATATTTCACAAGAAGAATCGTTCAATGTTCATTACTGTGTGGCAAGAGTTTAAATACTGTCTTCGTAACCCTTTATATATATTCACTGATATATGAAATTTAGGCAGTCACGCCAAGCACAGAGAAACTTTCTGTAAGTCAGCGCTTATGAAAGAGAAAGAGGAAGTTGGAATGGTTCGAAAGCAAGGTAAAAACATACAGAAATTAGAGGAGATGAAATACAAAGATTTAAATTAGGAACTGGAAGAAAACACCCACAGTTGCACTATGAAGTAATAGTTAGTGAGGTACGTCAGCAAAATTGAAGAAAGGAAGCGGGAAGGGAGGTAAAAGTAAAAGGGATAAAAAGCTGGTGCATCTAGGGAGCAAAGGACGTTGTCAATACCTTTTCGTAAAACCTACTGTACAGTGCAACACGTGTAGTGCTCTGACGACATTGCCCCTCTTCACTGTACTCTTCGCAGTTCCAAAACTTAATCTTTTAATGTTCATTAATGTTTGTAAAGGCTATGCAAGCTGTCTTTGTAACCCTTTATATGCATATTCAACGAGTTCTCTAATATTTGTCATAACAGGATTTTTTCTAAGCTGACTGATTGGAATTACTTACAAAACTCAATCCCTCCCCCCCTCTCTAATTCATCCCGTAGACTCTCTTAATGCAATAAGATTTGGTTTCTATTTGCTCATTACACATAGAGACTTTCAATTTCACGATGAGTGAATATTCTACATTCTTCTGTCGATGGGATTGGGAGGTATCTCTACAGAGAGAGAGAGAGAGAGAGAGAGAGAGAGAGAGAGAGAGAGAGAGAGAGAGAGAGAGAGAGTATCCAATACTCATCACGATTACTATTATTCATAGTTGTAGTAGTAGTAGTAGTAGCAGAAGTACTGTTATTCTTGCTTTTTGTTGTTTTTTCTAGTAGCGTTTTTACTGTTATTCTGCTACCACTATAATTATTATTATTATTATTATTATTATTATTATTATTATTATTATTATTATTATTGCCAATCTATCATCTTTATTAATTTTATGGTGTTATAATCACAATTCTTACTATAATTCTATTACTATCATTATCATTAATTGCCATTATTTAACACGGTTATCAAAACCATTTCATTATCTTTGGTCTGATGTTTAACATGACTGAGGCGGAAGCTATCGATTTTCTCCTCTTGTGTGAATTAATGAAAAATGGGGCGTAACAGGGATGGTGAACTGCATCTACATCAGACACGATGCGTACTTTATTTCACGTGTGAAATTATCGAATCTATAACCACCTTATTTTATTTCCCATTATCTACACGTACTGAAGTTACAGAGCAATCATCACAGTTTTGGCTCTTTAGATGTTTCGTCTATAATAGTTTATCATGGGGGGGGGGATGATTTACGTGGTTAA